>NC_084471.1:56134155-56437185 GCF_027409185.1 Cynocephalus volans | reverse complement strand
TAAAAAATTCTACTGTGTTTCCTGAATAAAGAATTTTAAGACCCCTGTTTTCAAACTTAGATCTGTAAGGTTTCTGGAAAGTATATAGAATATAGAAGTACTAATTCAATGTAACTCCACTATACAAGGAGAACTCTCCGTGTATTGAAAAGTATTTCTTTAATATCTGCAAGGTACCAAGCACTATTCTCGACAATGGGAATCCATCTATGAACCAAACAAAGTGCTCTCATGGATTTTATGTATGAGTTGGGAGACAGACTGTCAATGAATTTACATACATATGTATACATGTGTACATACACACACATATGAAATAAATAGTGACAGTGCCATGAGGCAAATTAAAACGGAGCTATGGGGATGCTTCTTTTGATGAGGTGATCAAGAAAAGCCTGATACTTGAGCAGAGAGACGTGAGCTAGAGAACCACATGGCTCTTTTGGGAAGGAGTTTCTCATACAGGAGACTGGCAAGGCTAAAGGTGGAGAGGCAGAGGTGTGTTTCACAAGCTCAAGATGCTCAAGAAATAGCAAACGAGGCCATTTGGCTGGCACTGACTGAGTTAGGAGAACAGTGGTAGGAGATGAGGCTGGGAGAAGCCCATTTACTTAGAGTCTTCTGGACAGGGAAGGGGTTTGGATTTGGTGCAATGTATGATGAGAAGCCATCGAAGCATTCTGAGCAGGGAAGTGACCTGATTTACATTTTCAAGACTCACTCTGGCAGATGAGTGGAAAATAGACTGAAAGGGACAGGAGGACAAGAGTGAAAACAGGGAGCTACATCAACAGTCTTTTGCAGATGCCCCGGTTAAAGATGATGCTGGCTTGGTGGACAGGTGAGGCAGTGATAGACCTGTGAGAAGTGGTTGCATTCAAAATATACTGAAGATACAGCTCAAAGGAATTTGATATAGTGGTTGAAAAAGAGAATAAAAATGACTGCTAGGTCCAGCTCCTGAGAAATGACTATAGGTTAATGATGGTGCTATTTACTGAGAGGGGCTCCCAGGGGAGAAGCAGGTTGATGGGTGGGAGCAGTAGTTCTATCTAGTAGGATTGAGATACCTATTGGACATCTGTGAGAATGTCTTGGGATATATAGGATAGGAATAGCATATCAGGATTACTAGAGAGTCACCATCATTGACATGGATATTTATTGAGCACTTGCTATGTGGCAGGCAGGTTTCTAAGCATAATCTCATCTAATCATCACAACTCTGTAAGGTAAATACTATTGACTCCGTTCCATAGATTTTTTTTTTTTTTTTTTAAGTGAGGCTTAGCTAGGCTGTATAACTTGCCTAAGTTTATACAGCCAAGTGGTTGGCTTCAAACTCAGACATTTTTAACCTCTAGATCTAATTAACTCCGATCTAAATAAGTACCAGTTAAATATACCAAGTGATTTTCAATTTTTTTTAAGGTTTAACTTTTAAAAGATCTGTCTTAAATTTAAAATGTGAACAATTCTCAAATAATATGACTTAAACATGAATTTTGAAAGAAATGACATGAAATTGGTTTGTTGTCACATTCAACTAAAATTGAGTACTCTCTTAGTGAAAATAATTTTTATGTTCCTTGACTCACTTTTGAGGCAATCAGAGCATGAATATGTGCATTCTAAAATGGCTGATTATTTTGTAAGAATCCAATTTGCATATATAGTGGTGATCCTAAAAACCATTAAGCTTGACCCTTGCTGGTGAAAAAGAAACAGATTGACTATTACGCAAAGGTATCTAGAATCCTTTATGCTTTGCGAGTTTATTTAGCAAAATACATTTTATACTGAGCTATCTAATAATAATGAGTTGTTATGCCTCTACTGAGGAAAAGTTAAGAAAACATTTTTAATGCATTTCACTTTGTATGTGAAATGACACGAAAGGCAGTAAATGTATCTTGATTAAATCAAAGCATTATAAAGAGTCAAAGAATTGAAGTTGAGACCTTTTTATATAAACCTTCAGTTTTCCCTTAGCTTCTACTCATGTAAATATCTGCCTCTTTTCTAACAAATTTTCTATGATGAACCATCATGAATGAATTTATTGATATCACAAAAAAAGTCATGTAAATTTTCCATAGAATTCGTGTTTTAAAATGATTATTTTATTATTACAGAAACAGTACAGGTATATTGTAGAAAACTAGAAAATGCTGTAATCAGAATGATCACATTCTTACCACCCAACATTATCACTGTTAAAACCTATGCTTTCTCTGTGTCCATACACTCATTTTTAGACGTGATGGAGAGTCTGAAATTGTATTTCACATATGAGTCTTTAACCTGCTTTTTTCAATCAGTGATCTCCATCCTTCCATCTCGTTTGATTTTTCTCTCATCTAATAACCAGACCATATTCCCATTTGTGATCCCCAAAAATGTTTTGCAGCTGGTGTGTATAGACCAGTCCCGGTTTAGGATCACACATGGAGTTTGGATGATATGTCCCTTAAGTCTTTTAATCTAGTGAAGTCCCATGATGAAAAGACATGGACCGTTTTTCCTCAGAATGCCCCAGGTTCTGATATGTCTGATAACCTCCTTGTCATGTCATTTAGCCTGTCTCTCTATCCCCTATGTTTCCTACAAAGTGAATTTTAAAGACTTGGTAAGTTCAAGTTAAGCACTTTGCAATAGAACATATCATAGATGATGTTGCTACATCTTATGTAGGCACGTAACAATGTCTGTTTAAGCCACCAAATTGTGATGCTAAAATTACTGGCTTAAGGTGATGTGACTCTTATTCCTCCACCATATAGTTAAGTTTTTCCCCATTATGCAAACTTTAGATATTTTAAAACCTCTCAAATTTGGATTTTATTAAATTGGAAATTACTAATTTCTGTATAATTTACTTATGGTCAGCAAAATCCTTTCTTAGAGTACAATTAATAATGTAAATTAAAGGAGAAAAACAATTTTAAAAAATATTTTAAAGCACTTCAGACTAATCAATTTACATATATACCACTGACACCCTGTTTAATGGAATCCCCTTTTGTTAACTACTACAGCTAAAAACTTTAATAATTCAACACTTTGATAGATGAGTTCAAATTTTTTCTATATATTTGAAGGTGATCTAATGATTTTTTTAAAAATATTTAATAATTCCAATTTTTATTTATTTTAGATAAACTTTACATTTATCAATACTAGTTTGAGTTAGTAAGGTGTATACTCTCTCACTCTCTCTTTCTGTCTGTCTGTTCTGTCTCTCTCTGAGAAATGGCTGCCCATGTAGAAAAATTAGTCATTTTTCAGTAATGATTATTAGAACTGTATTAGAATTTATTTTTAGTAAATCTTAAGGACATCATTATACCTTGTTGGGATTAATGAATTAATTCTGTGATGCGTTCCATCACTGAATACATCATCTTCATAAACTTAGTAGGTAAATGAACTTTTTGATCAAGTCCAAATTAAAAATATTAGATACCAGAACTCTAAAGTTTATTGATGGTAATATAATGAACAAAATGATAGCTCAATTGTTAACTAAGTATCTGTTCTTTTATTTTGGCTGAAAATATGTTAACGTAATACACCAAACAAGATTTAGGCATTTCTGTGTACTCCAGATACTGAGTTATCTCTAAGGAGAAATGAAAGGGTTGTGATTGGGGAGGGGCTACTTGGGGGACTTTGGCAAGATCAGCAATATTTTATTTATTTAAAAGGAGCATATATGTTTTGTACTTTTCCAAAAGTATGGCTTATTTCATATTTTAAAAAGAAAAATATTATAAAAAATGATAAATGCATACCTTAAATATTTTTAATCTAAAGCTTGCCAATATACTCATACTTGACAATCTTTTAATATTACAATTTATCTTTTTATACAGAGTTCTGAGTAGTTTTTCTTTACACAAATTATTTGTATTGTGTGTTATCTATGATTTCTACTTTTGAGTGCTTTAGCGTAGAAGAAAAATATTCTGGATATTTACGATGTTTTCACAATCTCGCACAGTTGTTACACCTTTGCCTCATTTGTTAGCAATTTTGTTTACTCTTAAATCTTTCCAACAACTTCTTTCACACTTATTTTATTTGTTTATTTAATATTTAATTAAATTGTAATAAATATAAATGGCACAAATATTGCATAATCGACTCTTGGAGGCATACAGACTAATTGCTGGTGCAGAAATGTATAGGAATATTAGAGAGCACCTACTAGCTGTGTGTGTTCATGTTGCTATTGGCATTGGTCACCGTGCTTTAGATCAAGCATTGATCAACTTTTTCTGAAGAGACCAGATAGTAAATATTTAAGGTTTGTGAGCCATATGGTCTCTGTCACAACTATTCAACTCTAGTGCCAAACCAGCCATAGATAATAAGTAAACAGATGGGCACAGTTATGTTGCAGCCACACTTTATTTACCAAATCAGGCTTGGTCTGGATTTGGCTCACAGGCCAGAGTTTGTTGACCCCTGCTTTATAGAATGAAGTAATGTGGTAGTTAAGCCAGAGTGTCACTTAAAAGACTGTTAAGAGAAAAGTCCGAAGTAAATTTTTTGTTTGTAGAACAACAATCTATTAATTTGGAATGAGATAGGAAGTGGAACGGAGAAATAATTTCACAACAAATATAGATTTTTATTTTGTCATTCTAAAGAATAAATATGAGTTGTAAGGAATATTGCAAGTTGGCCAAAGGAAGTTTAATTGGTTTGGAAGAATGAAGGCATAATTGTAGAGGAAAATATTGTACTTTTATAAATAATAGGTTTCATGTCTGTGATCATTGTTATTCCCAATATTAAGTGCAAAAAAAAGCTTATAACTTATTATCCTATAAGAATTCGGATGTGTTACAACCAGAAAAAAAACACAGGGCACAAATATTTGTAACTGAATGCCAAGAGTTTCAAGTGATTATGATTTGCTGAGAGAGGGAGTTAGAGGAGAGTACAAGTCTTAATGCTAGGATCTCTGATCTATAACCAAATTCACCACTCTGTGAGTTTGTTCTTAAAACAACTGGTTTTAAGATTGCATTACCAGTAACATAGCCTCTTCCAGTCCAGTTCCACAGCTTCAAAATGCATTCAAAGAAACTAAGTCCTCGACAATAAAATTCTGTTGGTACTTTGTCCCAGAGCACCTGCCCAGTAATAATAAAGTATTTGTCATCCTTGTAGTACAGTTTCATGGTTTCCAATTTCTCCCTATAAAAGTTTGCCAGTCACTTTGGAGCTTGAAGGATAAATCTTTGTTACTATTGTGGATTATTGCCAGGAAATAATCTCCTACTCTAGCCAGTTTTCAGCTGTCACATGTGTTTTATTGTCCACTTATGCAAAATAGATTGAAATTAGATCGCATCATATATTGCATGCCATCTTTATTTTATCATTTCTGAATAATCAGCTGTGCTAAAGCTTTTATCTTTTTGTCTCTTGGGACACGTCTTTAATTAAAAAGCAACTTATTCAGAGTTCAGAGTTTTCTTAATTAGTTTGACTTTTCCCCATACGTAATACTATTAAGATTTATCCATGAAAACCTGCCAAATTATAATACTGTATTTCCCATTAGACCTGAACTCTTATTAGGAAGATTATAGAGAAATCATGTTAAATGGTTAGGATATTGTAGTGATCATGTAAACTGATTTAGGAGTGTTTTTATCCTTTTGTAATAGAAAGGGTATTTAAAAACTGAAACGAGTTCGATGACTGAAGCAGTTGGCTTTTAAAGTTCCTTTCAGTGACAGGTCAAAATTTACACAGTAAAGTACTGTTTGGGGGCAGGCAGTAGTTCCTTCTAGTGGAGAAACTATAGGCATTCACCTAATAGAAACTGCACCCACTTGGTTTCCTGTTGCAGAGCTGCTCTTTCTCTTTTCTCAGTGCTCCCTTGTCCTTCCTGGCTAGATTTCTGGATATTGAAAGTCACATAACACATGGTCCCCAGCTTTCTCTTGCTTTGTCCTTTGGCTTAAATACCATTTGATGGCTCCTGGATTTTTATCACCAGCCTTGGTCATCTTCCAGTGCTTAAGATTTGTATATCCAGCTGACTACTGGACATCTCTAACCAGATGCTCATAGACATCTTGAGCCTGTCAGACATCCAAAATCCAACATTTTATATGCATCTGTCCCACCATCATCATCCGCCAAACATATAACAACTTTCTTCTTACCCATTTCTCACACCTCTGAAAATAACACCACTTTCCACCCAGTTGCACAGTCTAAAACCCAATTCTGTCATTCCCCACATATAAACGCATCAGCAGCAGTAGATCCTGTCAGCACTACTTCCTGAATGTCCCAAACCTTGCCACATCTCACTACCTGCACTCTCCTAGACAAAGCCTCATTTCTTGCCTGCACGATTGCAACAGCTTTCTAAAGCTCTCTCAACTTCCTCCCATACCTTCCAAAAATCCATTCTCTTCCCAAGCAGCCAGAGTATTAAAAAACATAAATCAAATATGTCAGTCACTATTTAAAATTCTCCAAAGGCTCCCCGTTGTCCTTCGAATAAAATCCAAAGTACTCAAGACTCAGTGTGAACTGGCCCCCACCTGCCTCTTCCTGTCATCTCCTGCAGGCTTCCCCTTAGTCACCACGGTGTGGGAACGTGGGCCTTCTTTCTGTTCCCAAGACCCCCCAAGTTTTTCTTGCCTGAGGCCTTTGCACTTTTTTGTCTAGAATACTTTCTTGCAGAGCTTTGCAAGACTGATTCCTTCTTTTCATTCATGTTGCACTTCAACTGCCCTATATGAAAGAGCAACACCCTTTCCCCATAAGATGTCCTATTCCTCTGACCTTTTATTTTCTCCATAGCATTTGCCATCCAGCTATGTATTTATTTGGGCTTGCTTTGTTTGTTCTCTCTCCTCTCTCATGATTTGATTCAGGCTGGTTGCAGAGATTTGGTGTTGGAAAAATGAGTCCAGTAGCAGCCCCATGATGGAAATGATTGTCCAGGCATAGAAGGGTGGGAGATATATTAGGCAACAAATGATGATTCAGCCTACTCATTGGCTGAGGCATACACAGTATCAGTTCTCCTGTTTTCCTACTTAGTATCCATTCCTATCACACAGATGTACCCTTTTGACCTTTTCATTGCTCAAGAGAAAACTCAAAACAATTTTTGCTAAATGCTTGGCTACAGTTAAAGCAGCAGCAAAAATTAAATTGTCAGCTTTCTGTGAACCATCAGGAATCCAGACATGAAAACAGTTGTGTAAAAGTTGCCTGTAGGTGTTTAGGCATCTGGTTCAGTCCTACGCGATGCCTGTCTCTCACAGAATGTGTTTTGGTTTCTGGGGTGAATGGTTAGAGAGGAAAGTAGCGAAGGATATAGATAATTATGCAAACGAAATCCACTTTCTTTGTTTGACTTCTAATGTAAAAGCTCTGAACTTATCTATCTCTGGTCCTTTGAAAGCCACCCATGGGCATGTGAAATTTGTCTATTTTTACAATTCAGTGTGCTTGGATTGCACTGTTTTCCAAAAGGACTCAAAATAAGAAGTAGACAGAATTTTTACCTAATATCATGGCTCCCGAACATGGTCAAAGCCATACTTATTAAAACCCAGAGATAGGACCCAGAATAGAAAATTACAGAAGTCTCTCAGACACAGGCCAAAGTAGTCTGTCAGAAAGAGGCCAGAGTAAAGAAGTTAAGGAAGAATACTTCTGCAGGAAAAGTAGAAACTTCCTCCCCTCTCCCTTCTCATGACAACTGCTTAATTCTGGAGTCATATGGGAGCTTGGGGCTGCCCTCCAGGCACTTCCAGAGCTGCCCTGGCAAATGACATTGGCTATTACTGTTCTGGAAACGAATGTTAGACTTGTTTCCGATGCAGTTCCATTATGGTAACTTGCATCTTGGGAGCAAATTTCTGCCCTACTAGGGCTTCTCATGTCATGGAGCTTATGCAAAAAACAGACAAAAAAAGGCATCCCCTTGAACAGCTGTGATCCAGTTATACCTAACGTTATATCCACGATACTTCAGCTGACTCTTAGCATTTGGGTCAAGATGAAGTGTTTGTCACAGTCCTCAGTACTTGGATTTCTTCTTCATTTTGATGGTATTTGCAACCCTTTTACCCTTTTACCTAAGGAAATTAGCCTACTGTGATACTTTAGACTAATACCTAGTGGAATCTATCTTGGCAGCTCTTAGGATATTAAAAAAAAAATCCTCTGCTTTAACAATCTTTCCTTCCCCAGTTTTAATCTGTAATTTTATGTATTCGTTCAGAGTTTTTCATCCATCAGAATAACACTGCTTTGTTTTCATGAAATATTTTATTGGTTTCTTATGTATTTTCATTATTAAATGCACTTGAGTTATAACTCAGCTCTTTGCACAGAAGCTGGCTTTCATATAATTATTAATAATTCATAAGCTTCATAGAATTACTTCAGACCTTCTTAACCAAGTATATTGAATCTTAACATATCCAATGTCATTTCAGCTTCTAGTTTTAGGACAAAAGGTGATTCTGTGACTAGCCTTGCTGTCTCAGGAGACCTTGAATAAGAATTTTTTTCCTATTTCTTTTCTCTTTTTAAGTTCAAGATGCTTGAAAAACCTAGACTGTAGAAATGCTGCGTATCAGGAGTAACAAAATCATACCAATTAAGTGACCTTACAGACTGACAAGCACCGTAGGGAAATTTCTCATCAAAACTCATCACAGAAATCTCCTAAGTGGAGCACTCAAAGTCCAGAAGACACCTAGGGAGGCTTGTGGATGAGTTACTACCCCACATGCATGCTCTTCCCCACGTGTTAGGAAGCCACGATAGAGTTAGGTCTCTCCCTGGGTCCAGACCCACAGATTCCACCTGGCTCTAATGGGTATGGAAGCATGCACTGATGCTTTTGTAATCTTGACATTTATTTTCCAAAAAACCCACACTTAGAAATTTGAGGAGTGAACTGTTCAAGTCTGAGAATAATGAAAACTTAGTACGTATTTTTCAGAGCTCCAAGTCAATTGGGTAGTTGGACTTTTTTTTTTTTTTTTTTTTTCCTTCTGTATTCCTTTTGCTTTTCAGTTGTAAAAGACTTGGGTTTTGTAGGAGGGAAAAGCCTCTTCTCTGGGTTCTTTTTTCTCAACTTCAATTTTTAAAGTCCCACTGGGATCAATACTCATAAAATAAAGCAGCTTGTCTCATGTGCTTCATTATAATCAAGTAGAATCTGCCGTCTTTCAAAACAGTGGGATATTTTTAAGCACTGATACATCTCAAAGAAATGAGGCCATTTCCTTTATAAATTTGTTTTCATAAGATGAGGTGTTATTGAAAGATAGAATAATTTTTCAGTCCCTCTGATGTGTATAAAATTGCTACATAGACTTGTTATGAATTTTGCTTTGTTCATCTGAGACTAGAATTTCTAAATTAACGAAAATGAATCATTCTCTATAGTTGAGTGCAGCTGATTCCACTGGAAATGTATTAATGATGAGACTGATTGCTGCATTTCACAATGGTATTTTGCTTGTATTTGTAATTGTGATGTCACAGCTACTTTCTGTTTTTTTTAATCAAGTATTCTTTAATCAAGTCCTCCTGCCTGCTTGGGGAAATAGCGCCCCCAAATGACAGGGCTGTAGGACCCTTTTACTTGATTATTTTAAAGCAGGGCTTCTTAGACTTTTACTGTGTGTATGAATCACCTGTGGGACCTTTTTAAACTTCAGATTCTGAATTTGTAGGTCAGGAATGGGACCCAAGATGCTGCATTTCTAACAAGCTCCTGGGGATGCTTTTGCCGCTGGCCCACAGACCAAACTTCGAATAGCAAGATTTTAAAATATCTTTACATTAAAATCTCAAATTTAATAATTCTGACATTGGAGGGTAGAAATAAATAAGTTGACATTTCTAAGGACAGGTCGGTGATTGAATGTGTACCTTCATAAAAGCAGATCTGATGGTTCCATCCTGTTGGATACATTCTTTGTAAAAAGATTGCTTCCTTTATGCCCTCTGCTACTATTTTAATAACAAACTAATGAACAGCTTATGTTTGAATTCCTTGAAGATGGAGATATTTTACTGTGTTCCAGTCTTCATATGCCTGGAGCCTAGCACATTCCCTAGCACCTAATCAATCGATGACCAATTAGTGAGTTTAACTGAATCAAATTGAATTGATTGAACTTCATTAGAATAATATAGGGATGACCTGGTTTTGTGCCTTTCAGACCACCTGTTTCCTCTTTAAGCAATTTATACTGCTTTTATGTACAAATTTAAAATTCTGCCATCAGTAATTGATAACTAATTTCCAGAGTCTTTTTTTAATTGTATTCTCTTAAAATGCAACATGAAAAAATAAATACAAATTAAAGGTAATGAATACTCAAGAATCTCAAAGATCTTTGATTCCTGATAGTCACTCATTATTTAAGAATTTTATTTTGGGAATAAGAGGGAAGTCATTCCTGGACTATTTTGGCAGATTTATACCTGTTCTTCTCACCTCTGAAAGAATACAGATTATTATTGAGTCTTCAATAAAATATGCAAATCCAAAACATTACAGTAAGTAGATTTGCAGCATAGAAGGATTTCAGTAAATTATTGTATCAATCTCAGTATTGCATAATGAAACTTGAATGCTGTTTTTCATTATTTCCTTTCAGTATTTGATTTTGCTTTTTATTTTTTAACAGCTTCATTGAAATATAATTCACATACCATACAGCTTACTCATTAAAAATCTTCAGTTGGCTCTTAGTATTTCAGTGAGTTGTGTCTTCATTATCACATCAATTTTACCTTTTTATTACCCCAAAAAGAAATTCTGCATCCCTCAGCCATCACCTCCCAATTCTTCCATTCCCACAGCCCTAGGCAACCACTAATCCACTTACTGTCTCTATAGATTTACCTATTTTGGACATTTTATATAAATGGAATCTTTTGTAACTGGCTTCTTTCACTTTGCATAATGTCTTCAATGTTCATCCATGTTGTAACATATATCAGTACTTCATTCCTTTTTATGGCTGAATAGTATTCCACTGTATGGCTATATCACATTTTGTTTATCTATTCATTAGTTGGACATTCAGGTTGTTTCTACTTCTTAGCTATCATGAATAATGCTGCTATAAATATTCGTGTACAAGTTTTTCTGTGAAAATATGTTTTCATTTCTTTTGGATCTATACTTACGAGTGGATTTGCTGAGTCATATAGTAACTCTATGTTTAATATTTTGAGGAACTGCCAAACTTTTCCAAAGTGGCTGCACCATTTTACATTCCAACTAGCAAAATATGAGCGTTCCTAATTTTTCCACATTCTCTCCAGCTCTTGCTATTATCTGTCCTTTTGATTATATCCTAATGGGTGTGAAGTGGGACCTCATTGTGGTTTTGATTTGCATTTCCCTGATGACCAATGATTTTGAGCATCTTCTCATATGCCTGTTGACCATTTGTATATCTTCTTTGGAGAAATGTCTGCTCAGATCCATTGCCCATTTTTTTTTTTGAAGATGACCAATAGGGGGATCTTAACCCTTGACTTGGTGGTGTCAGCACCACGCTCTCCCAAGTGAGCTAACCAGCCATCCCTATATAGGGATCTGAACCCGTGGCCTTGGTGTTATCCGCACCACACTCTCCCAAGTGAGCCATGGGCCAGCCCTCCATTGCCCATTTTTTAATTGGACTATTTGTCTTTTTATTACCTAATGGTAACAGTTCTTTATATATTCTAGATACAAGTCCCTTATCAGATATATGATTTGCAAACATTTTTTTCCCATTCTGTGGGTTGTATTTTCACTTTCTTTATAGTGTCTTTTAAAGCACAAAAGTATTCAATTTTGAGGAATTCCAATTTATTTATTTTCTCTTGTGGCTTGTGCTTTTGATGTCATATCTAAGAAATCAGTGCCTAATCCAATATCATGAAGGTTTACCCCTATGTTTTCTTCTAAGAGTTTTATAGTTGTATGATTCACATTTAGGCCTTTGATCAATGTTGAGTTAATTTTTATATATGGTGTTCTTTTATTTTTTCAAGTGCTGTGACCTTGGTTACCATGCAAGTCTGAACAGAGCCTTAAGAACATATCTTTCTGCGGAGTATAACCTTGAAACCTCCAGACATGAAGGCTTAGACATTATTGAGAATGCAGTTGACAATTTAGAGCCCAGAAGTGATAAGCAGAGATTCATGGAGATGTACCCTGCTGCATTCTGTCCACCAATGAAGTTTGAGTTTCAGTCTCACATGGGTGATGAGGTCAGTAATTGATTATTTTAAACTAATGAATTATCTCTTCACTTATATGAGGGTACTTCAGAAACTTCATGGAAAAATAGAATTAAAAGGTAATATGAATCTTTCCATGAACTTTTTGAAGTTCATGATCCCTGCCCTGTATTTCTCCTCACCTGCTGTAACCCAACAGTTGTTAAGAATGCCCAGTTGCTTTTGTTCTCTTGCCCTTATGACACTACCACCTTTTAAAGCAAGAATCAAACACTCAAATGCCTACAGAGGCCAAATAGATGAAGATGCAGACATGCCTGGGTATGAGCCCTAAACTGTCCCAGAATAGTTCTTCCTTGACCCCAGGACATTCATATTTAAAATAAAAACAAATCATTTTGCTGGCCCAATAGAATTGGCTTGAAGACTCCCAGTAATCTTGATTTAAAGATCTCCATAAAGAAAAATAATTGTGAATGACAGGAAAATGGTAGAAAGAAAAAAAAAGTGCAAAACTTTGTTTTTTAAGATTCAAGTTGGCTCCAAACTGGTAAAATGAGCATTAGAAATTATATATCTTAGGGCCGACCCCGTGGCTCACTTGGGAGAGTGTGGCGCTGGGAGCGCAGTAACGCTCCCGCCGCGGGTTCAGATCCTATGTAGGGATGACTGGTTCGCTCACTGGCTGAGCGCAGTCACAGAAAAGGACAAAAAAAAAAAAAAGAAATTATATATCTTAGATTCTTTATATGAATTTAGCTTTCTATCCTATTTTACAAAAAACAAAAACAAAAAAAAACGGTAAACTGATTATGAGCTGCATTTGTTTATATTATTATCTGTGGACAAGAAAAACCAGCTAGTGAAGGAGCAAGCTATAATAGCAGTTGGTGTCCCACTTGTGCAAAACAAAACTCATAGATAAAATCTCAATTTTAGCTTATTGTGTTGACAGTCTAGTTTTTTAAATAGATGTAATCATAAGACCCACTATGTAACCATGTCATTTTTTTTCTGAAACACCGAGTATTAAATATATAAGATATGTACGTGTGTATATACATATATATACCTGCTATATTTCTAAATGAATTTATTTTTGTCTGATAGAGTAAATTACTTGATTAGAAAGTATAAGTAGTTTTAATGCCAATAGCACATGAATTGTGACAAGCAAGATGAGTGGTTTATCCCACCCAGCATTATCTTTCCAAAACCAAATGGCTGCTACTTTAATTTCTCAGTTATGGATATGTTAAACATAGAATAATAAAATTCCATCACAAGATAAGTGGCTTCAGTTGGATGTTAATGATTTGTTATTATTATTACTATTACCTAATAATAAAATGAGTCTATTGCCCTTTTTCTATGGCTAGTTCAGCCAGGGCACAGTAACCTCTGTGATGTTTTGGAGACTCTCTCCAAGGAACTCCATCAGCCTAGAGTACTTCTGTGACAAGGAAGATGGGAAGAAATTGTTTCTGGTGCAATTTTAATAATGCTCTAATTTTGGCTTTATCCGCAATTGAAGTCATGGTCAAAATATATTCTACCAAAGCCTAACATAAGTGGCCTCTTCAAATTCATAGTGAATCACGTGATTTGTCTGAGAGTCACCCAGCTAGCAGGTGGCAGACCTGGGATTCAGGCACCACTGACTGACTCCAGAGCCCACACCCTCACCAGTGAGCCCTGCTACCTTCTTTACTTATCCCTGAACAGTCCACTTGGATCATCCTCTGTCCTGTGCCCTCTGCCCAGGAGTCAATAAGAATTCTGGAGTGAGATTTCAGCCTTGGGGCTCTTTCTCAGGAACTGCCTTGCTCTTAGAGAGATGCTTCCAGCAGCTGCTGTCTTCCCAGTCCTAGCCAGGCCAAGCAGCTGTATTCTGCTCTTGCCACTTATGTAACAGGGCTGTGTTTAAAAGTAAAGTTTTGAGGTGGCTGTGAAAAGTAAATATGTTATTGGAATCATGAGAGAATCTGCGTGATTCATGCGATGTTTAAATAGGAGAACCTTGTGTCTGGAGGCTGGTCAGTGGTGTCCTGCTGTAACTGTAGTTTCTGATTCGCCCTCAGGTGTGTCAGGTGAGCGCCCAGCAGCCGGTCCAGGCGGACCTCATGCTCAGGTACCAACAGCTGCAGTCCCGCCTCGCCACACTCAAAATCGAAAATGAAGAGGTGAGCATGCTTTCTGCCCCACCAGTAACCTGAATTCCGATGCAAACTGGAAGGCATTCTCACATGCCATAGACGTATTAATATTCTAAATGTAGTCTCTCTATCATGCATTTTCAGGGTTCCTACAATACTCTTTATACAGGATAAGTGCCAAGATTCTGTATTCTACCATAGATTAATACTTTACCAGAGATTCACTGCATACACATGTAAACACGGCTTTTTTTCTTAAATTGTAATTCACATTGAATATAGTTCCCATGGATTATCAGATCCAACATATTTGTCTAGAAATATACAATCATGTGTAGAGTGGAACTTTTGGCTGACCTGTTAATTTAATCATAACTTTTGAAATTAACAATTTTGTTTGTTTTTCTTTATTCTCTAAATTTTGGGTACTGAACATGGCATTATTGATATAATTAGTACTGAATCGTATTTTGAAAAAGAGTACTTGAATGAGAATAAAGAATTTTTAAATAGCTGATATTAGTGTATTCAAATGGGTAGAATATAAAATATGAATTATAAATATACATTGAGCCAGGAAGCAATTGTTCAGTTCAGCTACCTGTTTCTGAAATTAACTTCATTGGATTCATAGTCTCCTAAAATTAAAATATAAACTACAAGTGTTTCCTATACTAGTCAAGGCTCTCAGTTGTAATTCACAGGAACCCAAATCAAACTTACTTAAGTTAAACAATTAACTTATTGATCAATGTTTGCAGCAGCTTCGGATATTATTGAATTTGTGTTCAAATGATATTATCAGGAATCTCTCTTTCTTCTCATTACTTTGAAGTGATTTCTTCATGTGTGTTGATGGGGTTTGGGGAATAGATGTGGAACTACATGGCTCCTCAAAGCTTGCCATCTCACCCCATCCCAGCATCCTTATCTTTGAAATAGGACTGACTATTCATTGGCCTAGCTTAAGTCATGCTTCCTTCTGGACCAACCACACATCCAGGAAATGGGATTCTCTAATTGGCCATCCCAGATATTGTGCCACTCATAAAGTCCTTTGATTGACAGTCCCAACAGAAATAATGTTATTTCTAGAAAGAGACAATTCCCAAAAGGAAGGAATGTAGGGCAGAAAGAGAAAAATAACTCACATTGATAAAGTGAATTATCATAGTTCACTTTAGTACCGTGCTTTATTTTAATCCCACTGGGATGTTTTCAGCTGGGATATTTTGAGCCAAGAGCACCATGTGTCTAGACCAGTATAATTTGGTCAAAGGCCATTGTAGCTTTCTGGCTTCCAAAAGAGCCCTTATTCAAACATGTTTTTGTAAAATGCAATCAATGTGATTAAGACTTCAATCTCTATGTAAAGTCCCACAAATGGACCTTTCCAAAGGAAAGCTGTTGCTCTCATTAAGGTAGTGTTTTAAAGTTTAGGGTTTTGACTAGGCATCAGAAAATACTTGCCTCATGCAGTTTACTGGGTCCTAATAGATCTACAGTTTATATGTCTAGTGACTTCCATTTTTTTTTTTTTTTTTTGCATTCGTATCCTCCTGCTGTGTTATTTGGAAAACATTCTCTGAACTCTAGGAAAATAGGGTGTTATATACAAAGTCAAAACTGGCAGCCCACAGACCTGTTTTATTTGGCTCCTGAAGTGTTAGCATGTAAAAAAAAAAAAAAAAAAAAAGAAAGGAAAGTCTGGCGACTCTGGCCCTGCATTGCCTCATGAAGTGAAAAGCTGGGGCATTTGATTTCTACTTTGCTATAGTCATTCAACTCCCAATTTTCTTACATTGGACTAGTCTATTTATGTTACCTGTCTGGCCGCTGCAGGCCTTAGGGTTTGTGAGCCTTAATGTATGCCCCTTTAGGCATAATGTGGAGCACAGTGTCCTTATAAACCAGTAGAGGCAGGAGGTGCTTTTTGAGGGTTAATTTCTAAAAATTAACTGTAGAAGCAACTGAATTGGGTTGTCCTAATGTTTCTTGTGAAGATGACTAGTGGTTTATGATTTGTTAGATACAGAACAAAATTCACTGTAGTGAAGTGGGATTCTGAAAGAAAGTAAGATTTAAATTAGATTTTTGACAATCAGTAGATTTGCCTAGGTATAGAGGGAGGAAAAGATGTTCCAATATATATTGAGGTACCCTGGAAGATTAGAGCAGCTTGGTTGTCACCCACGCCCTCTTTGGGATGAACCAATGGTGAAGGTGAAATTGTGACAAGAAGCTTTGAGAGCCAAGTTAAGTTTTGTTACTGTGGTAATACATTTCAATACAATAAATATTTTGGGGGCACCTTCTACATTTTAGATATTTTGTTAGGTGTGGGAAGTACAGAGTTGAATAAGTCATAATTAGCATGAGAGACAGACTCTATCTAGTCATTTACTTGGGTACAACATAGATATCAATGCTGATTTGGAGTCCCCGTGTAGCAATTTTCTCCTCCATAAATTAGGAATTTGCCTCTATCTTCCACTGATAGGAGCAAGGACAGAAAATTGATACATTGGTATTAAACCTAAATATACAAGTAAAGAAACACATGTATAATTCTCTGCCTCTGTACAAACCTGGAAGTGAAACATTAACAAACATTACTCTTAAAGGCAACACTTTAAAAGCAAACTACATTTAAATAATCATTTATACCTTTCTCATTATAAATCTTTTCCAAACTCTTCCCAATCTAATGTTACACAGTCTTCTCTGTTTTCTCAAAATTTGCTTGTACCCTTTGTCATAGGGATTTCTGTGTAGGGGTCATTCCTGTTGCTGCTTTCCTTCAGAGCTGGCCTCTGGAGAGCAACTGTACCTTTTATATTTTTTAAGACAGCATTGGTTTTAAGTAGTTTACCCCATTTTCAGACCATGTGTTCCAATGTTTCGTCCGGAAAATAGAGTTTTCATCAGCATGTCACTTCTGTGCTATGAGTAGAACCTTCTCACATATGAAACAACTAGTCTCTCTTAAATTACAGTAGATTTATCACCCCGAGGGGAATGGAAAAGAGAAGCCTGTGATTCCTCAATCAATTTGCAACAGTGTTTAATGAGTCGATAGCCCCATATAAATTTTCCTAGCACCACTTAAAATCTTTCACCAGCAGCTTGCTGAAGAGTATTTCACAGACTGTTCTAAAAATGTTTCTTAAACAGGATATTTTCAACAATAATGCTCAAGATTTTAGGCAAACATTTGAGACAATTTTTATGACATGGATAATTGAGGGAAGTAAGAGATATTTATAATACCCCTCACCTAGGGTAGAAAAACCACATTTCCCCCCAAATTTCCTATAGTACTAATGACCGCAGTAGAATCCCAGGTCATGTAAATCAGTGATCAAACTCTCCCCAGGAATTCTCTAATTCTTTTAAGACTTAGTTTAAGATGTGGAGCTTGATCACCACTCAATTATAATTGCTGTTTCCGATCTTCTTTGTGGCCTTTAACTTCATTTTGACTTATTTAAGTGTATCTCCGATTTGCTGCAGCCTTCTATGACGAGGTAACACTAAAAGCTTCAGTAAAAGATGACTGCCATTTAGTCCTTAAGAGATATCATCTTGGCCAAAATTGAAAACAGGATCACTGTTCTGTCACTGCATACACATTTTTATATTTTTTGGTTTCAAATAAGCCTGAACTCACCGAAGCAAGGGCCTTGATCCAAAACATTACCAAGAGGAATGAGGAAAATTTCTAGAGAGGGGATAAAAGGGATAGAGCACTCCCCGCCCCACCCCCCACCACAGTGGCAGAGCTCAGGACAAGTCTCAGCAGAGAAACCACACATTGCTGGGGTGTGCGGAACATCCGTTGGCGTCCATGAGTTTGAAAAAAGGATCACTTCAACTTCATTCATCTGGTGAACTTGTTCTGATAATCTGCTGTGTTCCAGGAACCGTGGTGGTCGCTGGAGATATAAAGATGATTAATGAGCTATCCCTGACGTGAAGTCGTTCCCTCTGTAGACGGAAATGTGGAGCTCTGATCAGTGTAGCAGGAGCTTCTGAGAAATAGATTTGGGATGTCGCTCTTCAGACCGCACTCCGCATCAGGTCCACCCACATGGGTTATTAAATCAGAATTGGAGCCGGACTTCAGGAAAACAGATTTTCTGAACCACAGCGGAAGGCAGAGATTTTGCTTAGAGAGCCCTGGGCAATGATGCTGCTTCTCCCTTAGATTTAGTTGTATCATTGCTGAGAATGCACTTTGTTCAAAAATCAGGAGAGCCCAGTGTTTGTAAACATCCTCTAAAGTACAAGTACATAGATTATTAGTGTGAATTCCACGGGAATGGTGATGTGATCCCCGCTCCCCCAACCAAACTTGTGGGGCAGCAAAGATTGGGCTGTTTTTCCAGATGTGGTAACACCTTACCCAACACAGACAGGGTCACTAGAACCTGTACCCCTTATTAGGGTTCAAGGAGTGAGGAAGGCATGGCCAGATGCTATGCTGCTACTGTCACCTTCTGTGGCCTGTGCTGGCAGTAAGTTTCTGTACCCTTGACTAATTAACTATGGCATTAATCCATGATGTGTGTGCCTGTGTGTATGGTCCCTTTCTGCTAATTTTTGACACATCCGAAATGGTACGGTGCTTTAATTGAAATACATACAAGGTCAGTGACAGACAGGAGGAAGTAGTCAAGTGGGCAGGAGAAGGAAGGATGAGGGCCACCTCCGCAGATGATGAGTCATAAAGGATGAATGGGCTTGCTTCAGGTGCAAAGTGCAAGGCACACAGTGCCATAAAATAGCATGGTGTATATTATGGCATGAATTGTATCCCCCCTAATTCTTACACTGAAGTCCTAACCCCCAGTGACTCATAATGTGACCTTATCTGAAGATAGGATCTTTACAGAGGTAATCAAATTAAAATGGGGTCATTAGGGTGGGCCCTAATCCAATATGACTGGTGCCCTTTTAAAAACGGGGAAATTTGGATACAAAGACACAGATAGAGGTAAGATGATGTGAAGAGACACAGAGAAGACGGCCATCAACAAGCCAAGGAGATTGGCCTGGAACAGATCTTTCCCTCACAGTCCTTCGAAGGAACCAACCCTGCAGACTGACACCTTGATTCTTGGACTTCTTGAGCCTCCAGACCTGTAAGACAGTGGTTTGCCCTAGCAAACTAATACAGGGTGTTTGGGGGCTGGGAAGACCAACACGACTTTCTTGTTCTCTGCAATGATCTAAACACCCTGGGAACAAGGAGGCAAAGAGCCAGTCTACAAAAGCCCACAGAAGTCATCTCTCTCCCGTCATTCATTCTGATCTGCAGCTCAGAGTTCAGGCCACCTGGGCAGCCCCTCCAGTGCAATATATTCATTGGGTTTTCATGAATTCCTTGTCAAGCCTTCAGCCTCTTCTTCTGTCAAGCCCAATTGTGTTTTTCTGCTGCTGATGGGGAGTCACCACAAGCCTCTTATTAGTTGTTTCATATTTGCCTCATTATATTCCCCCCTGTGACTTATTAACGTGGCTTGTGCATGTCAGAAGCTGGTGGAATTCTTCATCAGGAGCATCCCATGGGATGATAGGTAGTGTCAGCCATAGTGTCTGGTGGCTTCTGTCACATCCTTCCTTTATTCTTCCTGACAATTCCAAATTTAACCATGACACCATTGCTTCTGAGAAGGAAGTTGAAAAAAAGAAGTAAAACAGTGTTATTGATTTTGATTCTTCGTGAGTCTGTTCTATATGTGTGCCTTTGATAGATAATGCTGCTGTCTCTGGTTATCCTATAGGCAAGAATATGGTTCTAGTGAAACATTCTTATGTAACCATCTGTTTCATAAACAGTGAACATAAGCTTTAACAGCCAAATTCCAACAAATTTACTGATTTAGACAAACTGCAAATATAGATTTTTTTTTTTGGTTCATGATGATTTTTTGTTTTCTTGTTTTGTTCAGGTGGTTTTTGTTTGGTTTTTTTCTTCTATTTTTTTTGGGGGGGGTAGCTTTTTCTTTTGTCATTGTTTTAATGTCTTTTAATTAGGAGCATGTCAAAGCACCTTTTCACACCTTACATAATTTTGTTCTTATACTCCACCCCACCAATATCTTAAGAACATTATATACTTTTCAGCTTTCTATCTGTATTAGTCCCTTTCTGTTGCTTATAACAAAATACATGGAACTGGGTAATTTATAAGAAAATGAAATTTATTGCTTACAGTTTTGGAGGCTAGGAAGTCCAAAGTCTGGGGAACACTCCTGGTGAGGGTCTTGGTGGTTGCAGCAGTGATTCAGGGTTCACACGTTGTGAAATGGTGGAGCAGAGAGAGACTAACCTCCTTACTCACTCTCCTTTTAAAGCCCTCCAAACCATGCCCTGACCACCATTTTTAATCCATTCACTACTGCACGGTCCTACAATCCAATCACCCCTTCAAGGCCCCACCTTTCAGTTACCATAATAGGATTTCCGACCCTCTTAACAGTCACAGTAGTGGCCAAGCTTCTAATACATAAAACTTGGGGGACACAATTCAAGTTTCAGTGAGTTTAGGGGGGACATTTAATCCACTACAATATCTTTTGAAGTTCTGCTGTGCCTTAACTTAGTTCATTCCACTAACTATTTTCCATTTAAGCCATTTCTTGAAAAAGATGAACTCATCACTTCTGTTGCTTAAATGTTTTTCAAATGTGTCCCATCATTTTTATTCCTGCTGTTACTTCCTTAGATCAAGTTCTCATCATCTCTCAAATGAATTAATGTCTCCTAAGTTTCCTGCTTTCCGTCTCCTTCCCTTTCATTGTTCATCAGCTCAGGGATTTTTTTTTTTTTTTTTTTTTTCGTGACCGGCGCTCAGCCAGGGAGTGCACCGCTCATCCTTATATAGGATCTGAACCCGCGGCGGCGGGAGCGTCGCCGCGCTGCTAGCGCAGCACGCTACCGAGTGCGCCACGGGCTCAGCCCTAAGGGGATTTTTTAAAAATGTAACTCAACCTGTCACTCCCATTTCTTGAAGGTATCAGTGGCTTCCTATTGATTCTCAGTTAAGTGTGGTTTTTAAGGGCCTTTATTGGCAGGTCAGCTCCACTATATGATATATCCTCCTACGTCTCATATAAAGCTACTTATTATAGCCCAAAGAGGCCAGGGTCTCTCTTCCCACTCTTTCCTCTGCCTGAAATGCCCTTTACTCCAGTGAACACCTATTCATCCTTCAACATGTAGCTCTCAAAATTCACCTTCTCAGAGGTGCCTTCCTTGACCCCCTCAGACAACACAGTACACTCTCTCACCCGTGTTTTCTTATACAACTGTGAATGTCAAGAGTTTAGTTGAATAAATAAATAATACTGTTTATTTAATAATATTTCAATCATATAAAGGCACAAGTAAAAGGCTTTCATTTTTCTAATGGGAATATAAAACTTATGGAGCTATAGATAAAATAGTCAAGTATCTACCCTCAAGATTTCATTATTAGTTATGCATAAATAAGATCACATATTACATAAAATATTTTAATTTAGAAATATTGCTCTTTCACTGTCACAATTTTATGGAGACTCTTCACATGTCCTGATATTGTGTTTGTCATTACCAGAGCCAGATTTTGAGTCATCAAACACATTTTTTTCCAGTACACACCATCTGCAAAGCTATTTGTTTGAGATATAATATTTTTAAGACTTGTGCATAATGGTGTCATTAGGCATTTTTCTGCAAGAACCCATTTGACTGAGGATGGTGAGCCTTTTAATTCTCTTTGAAGGATGATAATCTCACTTTAGACCTCAAATAACTCTATAAATATGGCCAGGAAGATAATTAGACACATGAGGAGTAAAGAAACCATGAGTGATAGCCAAAAGAAATAACAGAGAATGGAGACACACATACAGGAACTTTAAATATTGGGATTATCAGGAACAAATTGTAAAAGAGCTACTTAGCAGTGTTCAAGGAGATAAAAGCCAAGCTTGGATTTCAGCAGGGAGTAATAAACAGTGACATAACAGATTTGAAAATGAACCACATAGGAATTTCAGAACTGATAAATACAGTAACCAAAATTAAGAAATCAGTGGATGATTTTAACATCAGATTAGACACAGCTGAAGAACAAATTATCGAAGTAGAAGACAAATTAGAAGAAAATAATCAAAATGCAGCATGTAAAAACAAAAGGATAGAAAATACAGAAGAGAAGGATAAGAGATATAGAGGACACAGTGAAGTCTAGTATACTAGTTGAACTCTCAGGAAGAAAAGTGATAGAAAAGAAGGTTGATAGTTGAAAAGATAAAGGCTGAAAACTTACCAGAACTTATGAAAGACATACATAGATTCAAGAAATAGAAAAAATTCCATGCTGAGTATATTTCTAAAATCCTTACCTAGACACATCATGGTGACACTGTAGAATGCCAAAGATGAATAGAAAACTTTAAAAGCAGCTGCAGAAAGAAAGCAGATTTCGTTCAAAATAGTGACAGACTGACAGCAAAGTTCCCACTCAAACAGGAACATAGTAGCCACAAGAAAGTATAGTGATATCTTCAATATACAGAAAGAAAATAACTGCCAACCAGGCAAAATATTTTTCATAAATGAAGGTGAAATAAAAGATATTTTCAATTCAACAAAAACAGACTCATACTAAAAAGAATTTCTAAAGGGTGCTCTTAAAATATAACAAATGGAGGATCAGAATGTAATAAATATATGGATAAAGCTAAATGAATACTGACTATATAGAACAATAACTAATAATATCTTATATTTAAGTATATATAAACATTTACATATATGTCCTATTATAATACATTACCAAAAATATCATATAAATCAGAAGGGGTAAATGTAGTTAAGGTGTTCTAAGTGCTTTACATTGTGTGGGAAAAGGATAAACCTATCAATTGATATTAGACTTTGATAAGTAAAGGTGGAATAAAACCTTTGATAAATAGAAAACATAAAAGCTTCCAGAAGATAACATAGAACAGTATCTTCATGGCCATGAGATAGGAAAATATTTCTTTTTTTTTTTTTTTTTTTTTTTTTCGTGACCGGCACTCAGCCAGTGAGTGCACTGGTCATCCTTATATAGGATCCGAACCCGCGGCGGGAGCGTCGCCGCGCTCCCAGCGCAGCACCCTACCGAGTGCGCCACGGGCTCGGCCCGGAAAATATTTCTTAAACCGGACACAAAAAGCACTAATCATAAAGGAAAGAATTGATAAGTTGATTACATTAAAATTAGAAACTTCATCTGGGCATTACTGAAAGAATGAAAAGCCACAGCACAGAGCGGGAAAAGATATTTGCAATGTGTACAAGTACAACTAACAAAAGACTTATCTGTATCTACAAGTCAATGAGACTCATAACCCAGTAGAAAACTGAGCAAGAGATTTGAACCAAGTGTTCCCAAGGGAGGAGTTCCAAATTGCCTTAAACGTATGATAACGTGCTCAGTCTCATACATCAGGGAAATGCATATTAAAACCACAGTGAGATACCACTGCACCCCCAGCACAGTGGTTTAAATTTAAAAGACTCACAATACCAACTGTTGATGAGGATGTGGAGTAACAGGAATCCTCCTACTCTGCTAATGGGAAATAAGTTACAACAATCATTTTAGGAAACAGCCTGGCATACTCTATAAGCAGCAATTCTACTCATGTATTTGTGGCCCAACAAAAATGTGTGTATAGCAGCATTATGCATAATAGCCCAAAACTAAAAATAAGTCATCTATCAACAGCAAACGAGATGAATTACGATGTATTCTTAAAGAATGAATATTCAGCAATGAAACACTATACTCATAAGAGATGAATGAATCTCACTAATGTTGAGCAAAAGAAGGCAAAAATCATACATGCTGTAGTACTCCACTTATGTAAAGTACAAAAGGTAAAACTAATATATGGTGTTAGAAATCAGGGTAGTGAGGACCTTTGGGGGGGAGAGAAGTGTGAAAGGTGACTAGGAGAGGCATGAGATGCTCATAATGTACTATTTCTTGACCTGAATGATATTCAGATAGGTGTGTTAGCTCTGTGATAATGCATCAAGTTATACATTTATGGTCTATGTATTTTTCCGTATGTAGTTTTACTTCAATTAAAAAGTTTATAAACAAAAAAGTAATTGAGAGAGTGCACTCAATGCTACATGAGATTTACAAGGACTCAAATATAAAGTAAAATTCTCCCCTTATGTTGGTGAGATGGAGTATTGTTTACCTGTCTCTCTCCCCAATGGACGCCAAGCTCCTTGGGACAAGGCCTATGTCCTCATCTCTGCCTGACAGAGTGGACTCTCACTGAGTGTTTACAGGATCCATGAAATAATGTACTAACATGAGAAATGTATTTCTCTTCCCAGGTTAAGAAAACAACGGAAGCTACCTTGCAGACGATACAAGATATGGTCACCATCGAGGACTATGATGTTTCTGAATGCTTCCAGCACAGTCGTTCCACAGAGTCTGTGAAGTCTACCGTCTCCGAGACCTACCTGAGTAAGCCCAGCATCGCCAAGAGAAGAGCTAACCAGCAGGAAACCGAGCAGTTCTACTTCATGGTGCGCCCACTGCTTCCTGAGCCACTCTTGACAGAGCCCAGACCGAGGGGTCCCAAATGCTACTTCTGTGGTCACATCAGAGTCATCTGGAGTTCTTTATTAAGATACAGACTCCTGCCTACCCTCAGGGTTCCTGCTTCAGTCAGTTAGGGTAGAGTATAGGAATTAGTTTAGGAGTTAGGAGGTAAAGGACTGCTCTTAAACAGTACTTTTAAACTTCAATGTACATACATGTCACTAGGAGAGCTTGTTAAAATGATGGTCTGATTTGAGTAGGTCTGGGGAGGAAGGGCCTGAGAGTCATCATCTCTATCTAGTAGGCTCCCAAGCAATGGCTAATGCTGCTGGTCTGCAGCCCACACTTTGAGTAGTAGCAAGGTTTCAGGATCAAGAAGATAAAAGTGGCTGGATTTTAGATCTCCTCTGAGAAGTTCCTTGACATTGAATAATTTTTAAAAATTAAAAATTAATCTTGCCTTTTGCAGAAACTCAGAGAATATTTGGAAGGCAGTAATCTCATCACAAAACTTCAAGCCAAACATGACTTGCTTCAGAGGACTCTCGGAGAAGGTCAGTTATTTGGTATAAATGGGAAGGTGACCTGGATTATATATTGTCATGCATATATTCCGTGAAGAATATAAATCATGTATTTGTGCTTTAAGAAGCAGAGAACACTATATGTTTAGATCTGGTTTTGTCTGTGTCTGTAATAATCAAGTTCTCCCTGGAACTATTTTCTTTTTAAACTTGGTGCTAACCTTGAGAAAGAATAGTGGAATATAGGGAGGGCTAGGAAAACCAACACAGAGGTCCTGAGGGGAGCTCTTCAGAGCCTGGTGCTCCAGACAGGAGAAGAGTCTGCGGGAGCTGCACCTGCTCCCCTTCCAGCCCCTCCTTATTTTTTTACTGGGCTGCTATTTGTTGTTCTATCTATTGCCTTTTGGGACTCTCGAAACCAGTTAAACCAGTTTGGGTGATTTTTTTTTTAAAGTAGGCATTGGTTGTAGTTGAAAAATAATCTAATAGTATAAGTAGATTGCTGGGTCTAATAATAATAACAAAAACAACAGCAACAGCTAACACTTACATGAGGGTACTTCAAAAAGTTCATGGAAAGATTTGTATTATCTTTTAATTCTATTTTTCCACGAGCTTTTTGAAGTACCTTCATATAAGGCTTACTCTTGCCAGGCATTGTTCTGAGCTATATATTGAACTAGGCTTTATTAATTTCCTCATTTGTAAAAAACTGAGGGGAAAAAAGGATTACAGGCAAAGGGGACTGCATCAGTGTTATTGTTTCTCTTTTTGTCTTTATGAAATGCAAGAGGAAAAAATAAATAAATACAAGCAAAGTCCCTGTCTTAAGTGCCTCATAATCTGGAACTTAATTATCTTTTATTCACACTATATTCTGCTGGAAGTTATGAGAAATGAAAGAGTACAAAAGGGAGCAGGAAATAAGAGAACTGAATAACTCAGGTCAAAAAGAGATCGCCACTTTTACCTCCTACCATTCTGGAGCTTTCCTTACCCATAAAGCAGTGTTTCCATCACCTTATCTCCTGGCGTCCTCCAAAGGACCCATCATACTCAGGGAATGAACACAAGGAGAAAAGCTATACAACCTAAGACTCCATGTGTTACACAGTTAGGATGCCAGACTCCAAGATGTAAGGCCAGTTTCTCCCAGAAAAAAAAATTAAAAAACATTTAAAAAGTATTAAAATGTTAAAGCAACTAAAAAGTGTTTTTAAAAAATAAAATAACCAAATGCAATTTGGGAACCTTTATTAGATTCTGAATCAAAAAGCAAAAGTTATGAAAGATATTTTAAGGACAATTGAGGAAATTTAAATATAGACTATAGCTCTATATATTAAATATTATTGAATTAATGTTAATTTCCTAGATATAATAATGGTATTCTGGTTATAAAGAACATTCTTATTCTTAAGAAATGCTTGCTGAAGTGGTGTAATGTCCACAACTTTCTTTCAAATGATTCAGAAAAAAAAGATATAGAGAGAGAAAGATGGAGAGAGAAGATAAAGCCATGTGACAAATGTTCACAATTGGGAAATCTACGTGAAGGATATAAGGATTCTTGTACTTATGTCCTTGTATTCTTCTTTCAACTCCTCTGTAGGTTTGAACTTTAAAAGAGTCTTTTCATCTTTGAATAGTTTTCTTCAGCAATCGTGTCCCTTTTTTTCCTTTTTTCCCTTTTAGTATCAGGTTAGGTCTTTTTTTTTTTTTTTTCCCCCATTTTTCACAAATGCCTGATATTTCAAGTGATGCCCTCAAAGTCATTTGCCAGCCCCAAAGCATAAATTATCCTAAGTGTAGATGAATGCTCATAGGCACAAAGTCCTTCGCTGCAAGATGGGGTATCACTTCAGAAATCGTGAGTTTAAGAGAATTAACTAGGGGGTGAATGCATTCTGGGCACTGCACGCAGACACGTGTTAATATGCTTGGGGCTGCATTCTGAAACTTTTATGGAATTCATTCACCATAGATTCTCTATGGCTCCCCACTGGAAAGCAAGCCCCAATGGTTAATATTATTTTACATGTCATTAATGGATAGGGCTATATTTTAGCCAATTTGCTGAATCCATTTGCCAGATTTCGTCTTTAGCTACTGAACTATGTAAAGCTATACGAGTATTATACCTTGTGATCACTAAGCCAGGATTTCTTTATCTTGGAGTTTCTGTCAATGGGTCTGGTGTTCCAGCGACATGAGCTGTGTTCCAGTGTACACGACCTTCACTGGGCTCCATTAATTCTGCAAAAGGTTCTGTGTGGTTTTCATTCGGCAGCAGCAGACTCACTAGCTTCTGCCTACTCTCTGCTCACTTGGCAACACACCAGCTGCTGCTCACTGCCTGGGTTTGACACTGGCAGCTTTGCCAGAGAAAAGCTGAGCACGGGACACATGCCCCACCTTTTAGCTCCACCATTGTGAGCCTGCTGGCTTCCCAGGCAAGCCTTGCTTGCGTTAATAGGCTTACACCAAAGGAGACTAGGAGAGTTAATGGCGCTTGTCTCACGGTGAAGTAATCCAATGGTGAGCCCTTATGAAGGGATCCAAGTCTGGATTTGGCCAAATAAGGTTAGTAGTATAGGATTAAATTGTGTGTTTGGGGACAGTCCTGACTTTTTATATAGAAATCACCTCTCTAAAGTATACTAGACTCACTGCTGCAAAAACTGCCTTCATAGTAAAACAAATAGAGCCTAACTCAGGGATTTAGCAGCTGATCTCACACAGCTGAAACTGTAACTACAGACATGTGTTTGGCCTGCCTTACTGCTTGCTTTTTGGCAGCCTCCCAGTGGCCCAGTAAGTTCTTTGATTTACAACATTGTGAAGCAACTAGATTGGGCTCTTAAAGTGGCCCTGTCAAAATTCAGAATTCCAAAACTATTGAAATAAAAAGAAACACATAATGAGTTGTTGAGACCAAACTCCTCCTCATCATCATCTTCAGCGCTCAGCAACACCATCGTATCTTCTGCAATGTCATTTGTTTTAAAATCAGAGAAGTTAAATTGACCACAGTAATTGAGATATACATCTGCAAAACAACAACACTGTTTTGTTTCGTTCTCTTTTTCAGTAATGAGCCTTCATGTTCACACTGATTTCTTTGCATACAACATTTGGAGTTAAGGGGGTGTAAATATCAAGGCAATTTTGTTAAACACAGAAAATCTGACACTGGGAGCTGAGCTCTGTTATATGGCTTCTTGCCCTGGGCTTAAGGTTTCTGACAAGGGAAGTAAGTGGGCTATCCTCACATAATCCATTGTCTGTCTTAGAGTAGGAGTACAAATATATTTTCAAAAGAAGCCGATTGTTAATTTTTTTTTTTTTTTTTTTTTTTTAGGAAAGCACTGCAGTAGTTGGTATTCTTAAGGAAGAAAAAGGGCTGGAAAGTAACACCAGGAGTCCACATCAGTCATTCATTAGGGAACAAATTCAGGGTGTCTCTGTCCAGTGTGAGCTGTGCACATTTTAAATATTTTATCTAGTTTTTTTTAATCATATTGCCACCAAACTATATTTTGGCTTTCCCTTTTATCATATGGAGATAAAATGCACTTAGGTGTGAAAAATAATTCACTTCCTAATTTTCAAGTGAAATTTAAGAGTAGCCAAAGGAGGTGTTTGTACCAGGAACAAATTAATCCTGAGTCATTTTTTTTTTTTTCCTTCAAATGGCTTGTATGGAGAGGTAGGACAGGGTGGGAAGGAGTTGTCTGTTGTTTTTAATAATTAAGTATCCTTCCAAAGAAAGTGATTGAAATATAACCCTCAAACCACTGGAAGCTTTCACATATTTCTGAGAAGGAGAGTCTTCTAAGCTTGTGTGTTATTGATCTATTAATGATGATACTGATTAAAAAATTAAACCTCATTCATCATCTAAGACACACTCAGGACTATTAGCTGAAAAAACGATGGATGTGGTACAGCTATGCTGTGAATGATAGTTCTTGCAGAGTTTGCTCTTGGTTCATTATTCAAAATTTATCTTTTATAGGTTTTTATTTTTTTATCTCATACCATTAACCATGGGTGGATGGAGAAAAATAATTTTAAGCCATTTTATATATCATCTTTTTCTAAATCAAGGAAATAATTGGTTGGGATATTTTTTTTTAAATAGGAAAATTCAAAGTTATAAAGCATTTCATTTCTAAGGAATTATTAGTATCATTATCATTGAATCACTTGAATGTGATTAACCCATGTTATTCAATTTAAATTTATAGATATTTATTAATTTATATATTTATGTATTTATATATTAAATTTATTAAAACCTGCAGTAATTTGCATTTGGCTTTAGCCATGGGGGTCAGACAGATGTCTACCATTCTTCTAGGATCTTTCAAGGTATTTCCAGGGAAAAAAAAGACTTACATTTTTAAAGGTCGTGCAGTTTAGTATTTGGGAGCTCAGTCTGGAATTAAAACAAACCTGGACCCTAGCAACAGACCCACCGCATACTAACAGCATGACATTAGAAGTCATTTTTCTATTGCTCAGTCTCTTCTATGAAATAGGAATAGTCATAGAAGCTACTTCATAAGGTTATTGTAAAAATTGTGAGTTAATATATATAATATAAAGAGCTTAGAACATTTCTAATAAATATTAGACGTCATTGCTGTTTTTATTGTTACTAATACACATGACATCATACTTTTATGTTACAATACAGTGTGCAGCATGACCGAATATGATATAGTGCAAGACGGTTTCTCTACCTTCAACCCCTTGCTCATTCTGCTGACTCACCTGGGTGATCTCAGCTTGCTCCTGTGCTGATCCCTGTCTACCCCTGTGCTTTAACCCTGTATAGCCAGCTTCCTGATGAACCCTTCCGTGAGGCACCACTGGCACACTCAGCTCACTGTCTACTTTCCAGTAGACCTTCCCTCCCATTCATCAATAGTTACAGATTAGTCTCAACTTCTATGTACAACTTTCCTCTTTTCTTCGCCGCCGGAGTAGCAGAAGGCCAGCAAAGGGAAGGGACTTATAGTTAAATGATAGGTACGACTTGGTGTTGGGGAGTGGGAATCAGGTTCTTCTTCCCCTCATCCCCACTCCAGGTCATGGCCAAGAACCAATTCTACCAACACAGTGGCCTGGCTCTATGTTGAGAAAGGTGTTCTCTGATATTAACTGTAGCCCCCTGCTTAATCAATAGATATTAATCAAATACTTTGTTATTTGTTATCCAAAAGCAGATAATAGAGGAAAAGGCTGTGTTGCAGCCTGGGAGTGTTCATTCACCATTCCCAACAAGCCAGCTTTCTCTGCCATTGTAGGGCATCGCCTTGTCCTCTGCCTCTGAATCACTCACTGCATTGTAATATGATGGGCTGGGCTCACCTGTTTGTGCTGCAACCTGACCCTCCTCTGCCAGCTCTATTTTCAAGCTGTTCCAGGACCATATCATCATTTTGCAAACAAACCTGCTGAATGGTTCAACTTTCCCACACCCCTTCCCACTGCTCCACCCTAAATGTAAAAAAGAGCAGACAGCAACCATAGATACATGCAAACTTGAAATTAGTGCAGATTGTGGGAGCACTATGAAAATTCAGATTCTTATTTAAAGCAAGTCAAGAAGCCCAAATTTATGAGAAGAAGCTGGTGTTTTAAATGACTCTGTGAAAGGCTTTTAACTTACAAGCTGGTGGAATGAAGTATAATTTAATGTCCTTGTACTTTAATATCTGCAAATGTCATTTCTGATTATAGAATACAACTTCTCTCCCAGCCCCCTGATTTCATATTACAGAAAGAATACCAATTTAGTCTAAGGGAAATTTAGTTCTCTCAACCTTATTTGACTCCTTTTTTTCCTCCCCCACAAGTGTCAATCAAGATAGAGGGAATAACTAATGTGCAAATCTCAGACATATTTTATTTTTATTTCATCTTTGAACTTATGGTTAGGATCAAGCAGCTATTTCTTATTTTTTAACTGCCTCTAATTGCCAAGTGGAGCACATTTCTCCAATCTATAGAATTTATTAAATATTGTGTATCAATTTTATGAAATATTTACTGAGTTATTTGTCTATCTTTATATGATATCATATTTTCCACCATAAAATGTGTAAATTATAAACTCAGCATCTTAAAATAAAAGACAGATGATACAAAAGATTACCAAATACATTCCTCTGATTCCATTCAATTTGCCTAATTTTACTTAATTTTTTTTTCTGCAGGTCATAGAGCTGAATATATGACTACAAGGTAGGAAAATATTTTATCATAACTCATAGTACATCTCACTTTCTCTTCTCTTTAACAAGAAGCAATTGTTTCAGGGCTACCAGAATGAACATATTTTGCTAATGAACATGAAAGATAGTTTTGGCTTGACAAAACGTAGCAACATGAAATGTTTGTGGTTCTCACAAGACCAGATATGCTCTGGCTTATCTAAGGGTTTCCCAGTGGAATTGTAAAGCTCTTTGATAAGCGGAGAGAGTAACAAAGACCCAAGTTGAACAGACTTGGTTTATATAATCCAAAACACTTTAAGTTTTTAGAAATAGTCTGACAAGAATTTTGATTTGATAATTCAATTAAAAGTCAATATGACATGTATAGCTACTGCATTCATAAGTATAAAATATGATTAGTTACTTCCTACTCCTCCTTTCTCTTATGTCACATAAAAATTAGAGCTATATGGAATACACTTAAGATTTTAGCTCTCTATCTAATCCTTTTTGGTTCGCCTTAAAAATTTAACCTTTTTTTTTTTTTGGTAGCTGGCCAGTAGAGGGATCAAACCCTGGACCTTGGTGTTATCAGCACCACACTTTAACCAACTGAGCTAAACGGCCAGCCCCCAAATTTAACTTTTATACCTACAACCATATTGTTTTTTTGTTTTGTTTTTTTAATTCATGGAAGAAATTATTCCAACTGACATAAGCCGTAAAGTTTTGCACTTTTGAAATTGAGTTCTTTTTGAGGTAGGAGGTATTTAGAAGGCTGGTGTGTGTTGCAATCATTGGGAAGTTGATTCTCAAGGCTTTTTAATGTTACTGCTGGGCAATTCATTCATATAGACGCCCAAGTAGAAAGGTACAGCTACCGACTTTTCTGATCTTAACAAAAGAAAAAAAATACTGAGATTCTTCTTCGTTATTTCAGTGAAAAAGAAGAATATTACCTCTGCCTAGTAATATGCAGCTTATGGAGCTTCTTTCAAATATAGTATCTCTTTGCACCATCAGTTATTTTACCTGTTGTTTCTAATTATAATTAACATAAGCCACTTTTTTAAAAGATTTGGGGAAAAAATGCAAATATATTAATTCACACTAAGAACTGTAATTGCCAAATAGACTAGGTATTCACGTTAACCTGACCAGTAATTCCTCTCGTGTGGGCACCCTAGATAGGAAACCAAGTCATCAGGAAGTTGTACAGTAGGCACAGAACCAGAATCAGTCATACAATTGGAATGCTGAGTGGCCCTGGCTCTGTTCACCATAACATGGGCGTAATGGAGCTATAACCATCTGTGTACCAGTCTGCCTAATAACCCACCTCTGCCATGGAAACTACTTTGATAAGCAGTCAAGCAGTTTATTTTAATCCCAAGTCTTTCTCATAATTTTAGTTTCTTCACTCAGGCCTTTGGTAGAAGACTCAAAAGACGACATTCCATTAGCCCCAGCCAGGGGTTACCCTGCATCTCCTAATCATGCAGGAACAATTATCTAATGTCTCTGGAGGCTTTGGCTCCTGCTACAAGATCTGCTTGCCCCACGAATCAGGGACCAAACAAAATTCTGATCCTTTAGCTTCGTCAACTGCTCCACATATCACCAAATGTGAAACTCTGTTGGACTTTGTAAAATAACCACATTTTCTGGTTTCTGTTTGGTGTTTTGACATCTTGGGTCCTTGCTGTCCCTGGAGGTACTGCCCCTCCTGGGGTTAGGCAATCCCTAGAGACAGTAGGAGAGGCTTGCACGGTGCATTTCATGTACAAACCAGCCAGTTCAGAGCCCATACCCCCAACCACCTCCTTTGTCAGCTTCTCACAGTCAGGGCCACTATTCCCCTGCCCAAATCACCCCGGGCCAGGCACCAGACAAATAGGGATAGGTCCTATGCTCCAGAGCCCACAGAAATTATCCAAACTAGCCAATCCTAAACCTGCTTACCCTGCTGCTCCCATTTCTTCCTGTGCGGTCCACAGCAAAGGCTCTTGTCCACATTTCCCCTTGCTACCTTTGCTTCCTGACCAATGCTGGTGGTTTCCCACATGGCCCCCTGGGGCGGGGTGTGCCCCCTCCTCTTGGGAGCTGAGTTACCAACTATCCTTTCAGTGGCAGTCTTCTCCTGATCTGTTGGCCTCACTATACCTGAGTAAAAATAAAATCTAGACTTTAAAATACTTATAGAATAATGAAAAGAGTGGATGAAATCAAACACATATGGTTAAACTCTTTGGTTGTTAGTCATTTTGTTTTCTTACAACTACCAGATCTCTTTCTCCTTGAATGGCACAGAATTCAGTGTATGAAAGAGATTTCAAAAATTTCAGCTGTGGCAGGACATGACATGCTACCTGGTAGAAGTTTCTATATTCACTTCTAGATACTTGCAAAGGCTCCTTTTAACCTCTCAAGCACCTTGGAACTTCAGGTGCTGATTGCTGTATGCCCCATTATTCATATGAGCCCACCTGCTGAGAGATGCTTAGAATTTAGCTATGGAAGCCATATCAGCAGGTTTGTTTCCCTATATCTCTTGACTGCTGTGATAATATCTTAAGAAGCTAGTCAGGCTTCCACATAAATTCTTGAGATTTTGTTTCTAAACTGGAATTTTTGGACTTGAACTCAATGAACAGAAAAGGTAATTCTTCCTAGAGAGTCTGCAGCTCAATGAAGGGTTTCACATAATTTCCAGGTGTGGTATCCATCCTAGTATAAGCCTCACAATCAAGAAGGAGTTAAATTGGAACATGCAGAGAGCGGTCTCAGGACTCTTCTGTATGTTTCATTCAGCACAGTTGTAGAAGTTGAATCAGATGATCCTGCCCTCTTTCCTCTAAAGGGAGAGGGCAGGAGAGGTTTTCTCTCTCCAGTTACAGTGCAAGATGATGCAGGGTTTCTAAATATAGTACATGGTACACCCCGTGTGTGCATATGTCAGAGTCTGGCTTATCCACCAAAGCTAACAGATAGTAGATGGAGAGAGTCCAGGACAGTGTAAACGAGTGTGTCTAAATGCTCTACAGATATTTAGGTGTTGGGAGAATTTCTCCTAAAGAAAGAGTAACTCAAGTGAGCTGATATTCCCCAAGCAGAAACAGCATTGAAACCAAACTCCATTTTTTTTTAACATGTGACTCATTAATAGTTACTTTTGCATAAAAGAAAATTCCATTAATACCTGAGACATGTCAAACAGATGTGATGTTTGCTTGCATTAAAGAATATGTTATAACTAAAAATACTGTATTTAATTTCTCATTTATGGGTCTGTCAGAGCCCTAGTTTTTACAGTCAGTTGTGTCTTACTGTGTGACTAGTAAACCAAATAACAAGAACCCTGCTTTGTAACATTTGGCCAAATAGGTCACAATTCATTTTTTAACAAAGTAGCAAACAAAAAAATGTCAGCTACAACATACAGGAAAACAGCATTCTAAATGAATAGTATGTATGTTTTTCGATACATACGTAAAAATAAATAAATGGGAAAAGGGAGAAACTGCTTTCCCTCATGGGAGGGGGTTGGGAAGGAACCCAAGATTCCCATGTTTTGTGATTTTGATGTCTGTGACCTATGAGTGTTTCATCTATTGTATGATTTCTACCATGCTCAGTAATTATATTCCCTTCCCTTAGGCCTCCAAATGTTCCCCCTAAGCCCCAGAAACACAGGAAGTCCAGGCCCCGCTCACAGTATAATGCTAAGTTGTTTAATGGGGATTTGGAAACATTCGTCAAGGTACTGGCACCAGCCATCTGGGTGGCTGATCTCCACACTTCTCACTATAATGGTCTCAGCCTCTCGTAAAAGGAGGCAGGTCATTATGTCCAAGTCTGTCCTGGGGCTCTTTGCTTTCCCAGAAAATCAATATAATATTTCCTGAAGTCAGAGAGGAAAGATTATTTGGGTTGAGTGCCTTCAGAAGAGGGAATAAATATGGGTGCTACTATGTGGGCAAAAAAGAAAGCCCTGTTTTAAAAAAACAAAAACAAAAAAAACAAAAAAACATAATTTGTACAAAAAGGAAAAAAGCAAACTAATCAAAATGTTTTATTTTTACTCGTGCACATAATGAGATGACACAAAATATATATTTGAAGTCCGTTTATTAGGCTAGCTCTGAAGCACGGCAAGAGTTTTGATTTCCCAAGACTTGAGGAATTCATTATATTGGATAAATTGTGAGACCCTAGTCTATATCTTGTATCCTTGCTGTGTTTACTCTCTGTCTTCTTTTTCATCCTATATTTCTGATAATGCTCTAGCCGAGGACGAAGGAACTCGCACACGAGACATCAGGTATAGTGCTAGAGGGAAGGGAGGGTGTGCAGCCTCTTCTGCTCTCGGTATCGTGTTCAAGTCATGCTCATGCCTGCCTTTAATTCGACTTTTAAGGTCTTTAAAAGAAAAATGTTTGCAGTTGGGAATTAGACAGATTTGTAAATAGGCGTTACTTAGAAAGGAACTATAGAAATCAAACACTAATTTAATAGGAAGAGTCTTCCCTAGTAAAAATGGATAGGTTAAACTCTTAGTTTTTACATTATGTGGTCGGCAAACATCAAATTTGAGTCTAGGTCTTTTATCAAGGAAAGTCAATGATAAATGCCAAATGCATATTTAATACTGGATTGTAGACCCTAGTGTAAATTATAGAAAAAAGAAAAGGGTTTGCTTTCGCCTTCATAGCTAACGTTTTATGACATGCAGACTAAATTTATGTGGGAAACCACATCATTAATAACCTCCTCTAATGATATGTTACAGACATCTTACTTTCCTTAAAGAAAGATTTGTTTATTGAATATGTGCACTAATGATTAAAAGATAAGTGTGTGTATGGGTGTGTGCCTGTGGCATGGATATGGACAGATAGACATTCGGATACATACATATATAGGATAGATTAGAAACCTCAGGCAGCCTTAAAAATGAGCCCTAACTATGGAATTAAGTGAAAAGCCACTGAACAATCTAAGTAGTAATCACAAATCCACTGCCTTAAGCCCTAAACCCAGAAGAGCATTATTGTCTCTAATTTAATATAAAATTATTGTCAAATTTGATTATCTGGTTTCCCAGCTCATGGCTTATAAGCAGGGGCAAATTAGATGGAGAGAGGGGAATGATAAAATGAAAGCAATGGATGTGCAGCTGAAGGCCTGGCACAGAAAGAAAATATAGAAAAGCTCAAAGAAACAGATTATGATTCTGTTATATTTGATAATACACTACAAGAATGGCTGCTTAAGGTAATAGGAAAGAACATATATTTTTTAAAAGATTTTTCATTAAGAGCAGTGAAAGGAAACCAAATTGAGGTACTAACAAAGAAATAAACCAGTTATCACGGAAAAATCACTTACATGAGACCTTCGCCATCCTGGGCAGCATACAGAGGATACAGACGTCTGAGAAGTGCTTGACCAGCTGAGACCTCCACGAGATCTCTGTGAGAGAGCAAGAGCAAAGCCATTTTTCCTCTTTTTCCCATAGGGAAACTGAGACACAAACGGATTTCTTTGGATGGTAGATGGGGTACAGCCCAGTGTGTCACTTGTGAAGTATTTTCTACCCACACATCTGGCATCCATGAAATTAAATTAAAACACACACACTCATTACTTTTTGGTGAAAAAATTAATTGTATCTGAATGAAATACTGATAATAGCTAAAAGATTACCAATTACCTGAGTAAATGTAAAGACAAAAGTATTTTTTAAATAATATGAAAACCTAAGACATTTTTAGATAGAACTATCTTAATGCAAACATTTTCCTTTCAATCACCTTTTATTCTTTGTTTATCTTTTTGTATTAATACTGAATTCAGCAGAGGTATTCTCCTTTTATCACTTATAGTTAAATATTTGTTGCTCTTTTAAATTGCAGTTACATGAATTGTTCTTATAAAGGTTACTTCCCCTAAAACACACTTGTATCTTAAAAAAAAACTCCTCTCACATATTGAGTACATTTTGATGTAATTACATTGCAGTTCTTGAGCCAACTAGTCCACTAAAATTAGCCATTTAGTCACTAAAATGTGTTTTTATTCTTAAGGCTCTTCTTCAAGAAATTAATAAAATTTATGCTCCTAAAACAAATTAACTAATTAGAGAAACTTAATACAGGCTCCAGAAGTAATTGAACCATTAACTGGTTTATACACTGATTAGATTGTCTTAAAACCTAAAATAAAACTATTCCTTAAGAAGTGTATTACCCATTCTAGAAATAGTAAAGAGTTTAAATTGCTGAACTGCATTATTCCCACTCCTTCCCCCACTGCTTAATTGGAAAGGTTAGTGGATTCTGAATTGTTCTAATATATTAAGACAACCAAGTTCTTCTTGTGTTTCAGATTAAATTCCTCATGAGTTAAAGCCCGATGTCAGTTACTCATTTTTGAACCTCGTGTTTCCATTAAAGATCTAATTCCTGAAAGAGCAGAGTCTTAAAAGTACATGAAAAATAACTCCGTAGTCTGTAACCTTCTTTAACTCGTGGAGTGCATGACATTGATACATATTTAACTGAGACCCCAGCAGCTCCTTCCTCTCATTTGTCATCCTGTACATGCTTTAGATCATTTCCAGAATTTACATTCGTTCAGTAGAGTGCAGTAACTATTTTGCAAGATGTGGGGAAAGAAGGCCAAAATATGTCCCTTCCTAAGGAAATGAGATATAATGAGATATACATTCATGCAATTTTTATCTTAATCCTTAAAACATGAAAAAATAACAATGAAAAATCAAGGATGAGTAAGTTCTGATGCAAAGGAAGTAAATACATGACATGTTTTACTTATCCATGAAACAATTGTCATATCATGCCCTTTTATAACTGTGATCCTCTAGGGGATGCACTCTCAGGGACGTTGTAGAGATGATCCCGAGATGACTGAAAGGTCTTTGGTGATGGGCACAATCAGTGGGTCTTAAGATATAATTATTATAGTACACAGAGTTCTTTTTAAGTCCATTAAAGATTGATCACCTGTATAAATAACCTTTAAAAAGTGAGCTATTCATTTTTCATTTTGGTATGTGGGACTAAATATAAGTAAGAGAGATCAATTTGCTTTTGACATCTTGAAGCACAGCAGAGTAAAACAGGACTACCTTAAATGTATTTAACTTGGTTTGCTCCAGAACTGAAATATAACCTTTGCTTAAGAATAAATTCTTTTCTTTTTTTTGGCCTTGTGGAAGATTTTAGAGGGGGTAGATTTGAAAATGGTCATCTAAAACAGTAAAAATCACTCTTTAATTACTGTTAAAGTATGTGAGCTTTATTATTGTGTGTGATTTATACCTCTCCTCTGAGGTTAACTGGTTTCCATCTCTTTACCCAGGACTCAGGACAGGTTATCCCTCTCATTGTGGAAAGCTGTATTCGGTTCATCAATCTCTATGGTAATCCAGAAACTACAGAATTCTTATTTTTAAAAAATGATCGCTAGGAGTATTTCAGTAAATGTGCCTTTCTGTTTAACTTTTAATTTGGGGGGAAAAGGGGGACCTAGAGGATATGATGGGGTTTTTCATTGTCTTTCCCTTCTATTGTCTTTAGGTCTTCAGCATCAGGGGATTTTCAGAGTGTCTGGTTCCCAGGTGGAAGTCAATGATATTAAAAATTCATTTGAGAGAGGTAATTGCATTTCTATACCTACAAGCAAACCGTGTATGTCTATACCTACAAGCAAACCGTGTTAAACATCATTTTCTGTAGACTGAAGTGGCATCCTCATTCTGTATAATATCTTAAAACCTTTCCCATTGTGTTTATTTCATTTTGAATGCTCTGGTAAGAATCCATTCAGAATAGCTGAGAAATGAGGACAAAATTATGAGTCTCTGTTATTAAAGGTAGAAAAAGGTATGAGCTTTGCATCCTGGTTTAGGACTGACATTGATAATCTGCAACACCAGTGTCAAAAGTGGTACCTGAAAGGGTTCTGGAAGAGTGGCCAAGGCAGCCCTGGGCCCAGACAGCAGGTGTGAGGCAGCTCCTCCCGGCTGCCCATCCCCTTCCTGTCAGGAGCTCTTTCCTCCTGTCATCGCCATCCTCAGACCCCTTCCCGATGACCCTAGTTAGTGCCTTACTCTTGCTCATAATTGCCTACCAAATAAATCCTACTAAACTGTTAATTAGCATATTATGATTAGCAAAACCATATGCTTTAGTTTCAGGCAGACCTAAAATCAAATCAGACTCATTTAGTAATTGTGGGATTTGGGTCAAGTGACTCAGTTTTCACTTTGGCCTCGATTTCCTCATCTGTAAAATTGCAGGATTGCTGTGAGGATTAGATATAATCCATGAAAACGCCTAAGTCTTTAAGGGTAGCTATTAGCTATTAATGCTCTCCAATTATAATGATTTGTATTGTGTCTACTTCTGGATACATCTGTACCTTCCTTCCTCTGCTTGGAAGTCAAAGCAAGAATAAAGAGTGGCCATCGTGTAGAGACGAAGCTACTTTCTTTGTTCAATTTCCCCTTTCCCAGACTTGGCATAGAACCCTTTGAAGTTTGAAGCCTTGACTGAAGAGGTTAACTTGTGGCCACGTTGTTTTTTCCTGCTCCAAATGCTGTGACCCATGTGCTGGGTAGAGCAGAGAGGCCTCACCTGTGAGCAGCTACGTGTGCCAAGTCTCTTTCATTGAATATGTTCAGGATAAGTGGAAATGTGGTAAAGCATCAGGTTCCTGTGCCAGAAACCACAGGCAAAATGCTCTCTTATTTTCCCTTGGAAATTCCCCTGGTATTTATTTGTGATCTGTTTCAGTGAGGCTTTCTCACAGTGGGCAAAAAAATCTATATTCTGGTGAATTTATGTTAAGCAATTTCCCGCCCTTGGAGCAGGGAAAAGGGAACAACAAATCCCTGAAAATAAATTGCCCCAAGAGGCAAAAAAAATACATTAAAATACAGTGCACACTTTGTGAACTTTAAAAGAAATAGTAGACCTGTGAATGAAAACTGGAGTTTGATTTAGGGCTGCATGCTACGTTGAACTTCTTAAGGATTTTATCCCAGTTTAATTCTCAGGGACTTGGACTAGCCAGCTTGGTTGCCTAATATTTTAAAACTGTTTACTATATAATTTTATATTTGTGATTTTTTTTTTTTTAATTTCCACTTTTTATACAAACTCCGTAGTACCATTAAGGGTACACTTCCAAATTTCTCTGATTTCAAAATCTTCCACTGCTCAAGGTGGATTTCAAAAGGACTGTGGAGACTACCATGCCCTTTGGGAAGCACCTATTTATTAATTGTAGGTGTTCAAAATTAGAAGACTATGATGTTTCTGATAAATTTTGCTGACTCCTGTAGCATAGCTAGACAGATTTATATTGTATCTTTTTACCAGTAGGATAAGAAACACAGAATGCAGTCTTTGAATTCATGTCAAAGTAAGATTACAGATTTCAGCTTTAAAAAAAAAAAAGAAAAGTTGGGTAAAATTATAAATACCACAATATTTTATTTTAAGATTTGGGTAACTTCTAAGGGATTATTTGGTAGCATAATATAAAAAAAAGTTTTATTATAGCCAACTATTTTTAGGTTAATCATGGGGTGGGATATCTAAACCAATTATTTTAATTTTAGTACCATATAATCTTTCATAAAACATAATTAAAAGATACATATATATATATAGCAATGGGTGTGTGTAGAAACAGTTTTTAAACAAAGAGAAGCTTGTGCATGTAACTAATTTTTTTTTTAATTAGGTGAGAACCCTTTGGCTGATGACCAGAGTAACCATGATATTAACTCAGTGGCTGGCGTTCTGAAGCTCTATTTCCGTGGGCTGGAAAACCCCCTCTTTCCTAAGGAAAGATTTAATGATCTGATTTCTTGTATCAGTAAGTGGACTTTCTTTTTAAGTCTTTTCCCACCAGAATCACTTACACTAACCAACTTCCCGGGAAAGGCACTCCCCCCACCACCAAGCAAATATTCTCATCCCCACCATTACCCCGTTACCACCAAATTTCTGAAACTATTTTCTTTCTGGATCCAGCATGAGTCATCCTCCCAGCTGTGGCCTCGCCCTTAGCTGAGTGGGCTTCGCTCCTGAACATCCTTAGGCTCCGTAGGGCCAGGAGCTTCCCACTTAGTGGCTGAAACAAAACAGAAAGGCAGGTGCCAACGCCTAAGGAAGAGGAGAAAGTTATAACATGGAAATGGAGGCTTTTTTTGGCCTTTGGTTCTTGGTTTTCTGAACCAATTTTAGGAGTGGGGTAATTTATCCATCTTTAAGGGTTACTTCAAGAAATAAGGTAAAATGAGATAAAAGATCATTATTATGGTACAGGAACAGCAGGTGGTCATTATCTATATATCAGTGGGCATCCCCAGCTAATAGGCAGAGTTGCTCTGGGACTGTGTATGACATATTATGAAAGTGATAGTCATCAGCAAAGGAATGCATTGCTGTTTTCTTCAGTGGGAGCTTCTGACACTACACAAAGGAAGGTGAAAATAATGATACCAAGAATTCATTATTAACCTCAGTTAGGTTTCATGCACCTAAAAATGCCATACCCCTTTAAACCCAAGTTCCCACACAAGAGTCTAGAGCTGACTTCAGTCACAGACTTTGATAAGAATCAAGCTTTACTCTTAATAAAGAAACCTCCACCAGTCCCCCACCTAAATCGACTCCGATTGACTTGACCTCAAAAAAATCTCCCTACTCATCCCTCCTTCCCCATCACCTTGTTTCCTCACTGGGGCTATTGTTACAGTCTCTTAAATAGACAAAGGACTCCCTCCTTCTAGGTTTTGCCCTCTCCTCTCCCTGCAACACACATCATTTCCTCCTCCACAGACAGCTAGATACACAGGGAAAATTGGATTATTTGCTCTCTCCCCTCTTTAAAACCTATTTCAATATTTCCCAGATAAAAACAAAATTCTCAGTATGGCCAATTCAAAGAATTGAATTCTTTCTGTATCTGATCTTTCCTCTATCTGATCTCTGTGCAGTCATCTCTGGCCACCCCTATCCTAGCTCCTGTATATTTCAACAATTGCAAGCTGCGTGCATTCCGGGCCATCTCCCACCTCCAAGCCTTTCTTGAGCTGTTTCCTCTGCTGTCCCTGATGGCCACTCAACATCTGCTCTGAATGCTTTGCTGAACTGGCCCTCCTCCAGGAACGCTGTCCTCCCTACCACCCCAAGTGTAATTAATCACTCTCCTCTACTAATATTCCACTGTGTACATATGTCTTTAATTTCTCTTATTGCCCCACATTATAATTTTTTAACCCCTCTGTCTCCATCTACTAGAGAGGGAGTTTAGGGAAGAGGTTAAGAATGCAGGCTCTGGACTCAAACAGCCTAGGTTCAAATCCTAGCTCTGCCACTTGCTCACCGGCTATGTGACCTTAGTAAGTTTCTTAAGCTGTCTACGCCTCAGTTTCCTCATCCATAAAACAGAGAATGTTAGTTCATACATCACAGGGTTGTAAGCATTAAATGAGGTAATACATATAAAGTGCCAAGAAGAGTGCCTGGCACAGAGTACGCGCAATGAAATGCATACGGTTAGCTCCTAGGCCCTTGAGGTCTTGATGGAATATTCAGTTTTGTGCCCCTAACACATGGCATAGTTAATTCCAGTCATAGAGTAAGTACTCAATACATAGTCAAATAGAATTTAAATGAAATGAAGAGTCAAGGTTATACCGAAAGTTCTTTTGTTGGCATCTGTGCTTAAAGTCCTGGCTCTAGTTGGGTATGAATTCCCAGTCATAATCCTCCCTCCCAACTCCCAAGTCAGATGTCCTGTGTGGAATTTAGAAGTATGCCTGTGTGTCCATTCCAAAGCCCTTGCAAAGCCTGAGTCATCACAGCAGACTTCTGACCCAGCTGGAAAGAACTGAAAAGGAGCTGTCTCATTTCTGGAATTCTCCTTTGGCCATGTCCAAAGATTTCCCTCACATCCTAGCCAGAAAGCTTAAGTCTGGAAATATAATAAGTGCTCTACAATGCTTATTGGTTTTCTAGGTACATACATGATATCAACTTTAACGCTTACATGTACCAGTTGGATAAAGAGCATTGGGCCACATTGTCAGTTACCATTGTAGAATCATTGAACGCTTTCATTGGATGAGAAATATCATTTCATTGTGGTTGTTTAATAACTGAGGCCATAGAGCAGAAATAGGAAATCCAGGAAACTTTTGATCTCTTTGATGCTGATGGAAGTAGGGCCATAGGTATTAAAGAACTTAAGGTGGCAGTGAGGGCCCTGGGCTTTGAACTCAAGAAAGAAGAAATCAGAAAAATGATAAGTGAAACTGATAAGGAAGGAGCAGGAAAAATGATGAATTTTAGTGACTTTTTGACTAATGACCGAGAAAAGTCTGAGAAAGATACCAAAGAAGAAATCCTGAAAGCTTTCAAGCTCTTCAGTGATCAAACTGGGAAGATATCGTTCAAAACTCTGAAATGTTTGGCCAAGGAGTTGGATGAGGAGCTGCAGGTTTCAGGAGTCCCTCTACTCTAGTCAAGGTGATCTTCAAGCTCCCTTCCAGGAAATGATTGACGGAGAAGGAGAAGTCAATGAGCAGGACTTCCTGCACATCATGAAAAAGACCAGCCTTTATTAAGCTCAGTGTAACTAGATTTAGTGCCTGCCATTGTGTGAAATCTGGCTTTTGAGAACACAAACTACTTTTTCCCCACTGACCTCCCTGTATAACTTGAGTAGTGATCTCGAATCTATTTTAGACTTTTGGAAGTGTTCTTTGATATTAAGGATCTCTGTAAAATGAAATAAAATAATAATAATACCTGAGGCCATAGGGTCAGAAAGATCTAGATTCAAATCCTAGCTTCACTACTTACCAGCTTTGTCAACTTGGGCAAAGATTAATACTTAATGTTATTATATAGCTGTTTCTTCATCTACTTTGTAAAGTCTGTGAAGAATAAATGAAATATATTGAAGTGTTTAACATCATGCCTGACACATAATAATCCTGAATAAATGTTGCTAGCTGTCATCATTACTACTATTAGCACTACTCCTACTGCCAACTCAGGTCACATATGCCAGTACCTGGGTTAGCCTCTTACTAATCTGTCTATTCTGCTAAACATGTATTTCTTTGACATAATTACCTCACATGCATTTAGAAATGATGTTAGTGTAACCCAAAAGTTGTATTGGTTCCAGCATGATTTCTCACAGCACATTAAGTGTTTTGTAACAATCAAAGTCAAGCTTTCTCACAATTAAAGAGTCAGGCTTAGCAAAATATCTACACCATAAGGAAGAAAACAGAAAATCTACACAAGTACCTTTCTTTCATACAAGCAGTGCCTTGGACGCTGCAAGGGCAAATGCAGAAGCTGCAAAGGCATTGGTCCCTGTATTACAACAATGGATTAATGAAAATTAATGGATTAATAATCCTTGGATTAATTTTGATGAAAGTGGTCTCTGTTGGAAATGAATGCCCTCCAGGACTTATATCTTGAAGGAAGAAGCAGGAGCCCTGGGGTTTAAGGCTGCAAAGGGTACTCGTGCCAGTAGAGATTTAACTGTGCTCATATTTTTTAATAGGAGTGTTAATGTCTTTTGTTAATGCTCTAGTTACAAAGTTTCATAGGTGTTGAGCCGTCTTCTCCAACCCTGTTTTTCCCCTTAAGTCTTGTTATTTTTAGTGCACAGTTTTGCAAGATGGGAGGCTTTTCAAGAACACATATTGGCCTTAACAACTTCTTTCTATAACAGCTTTTTTCTCCAACCTCTACCCTGTTTAAAAAGGGGGATTCCTTGCTATTATTGATTTATCTCTAGGCAAGCATTTTCTCTTACCAATGTGAACATGATGTATCTGCATTTTTCTTGGATCTTTAATAAATTCTTTGAGAAAGGCATAATATGTCATTCATCATTGTATCCCCTCACTGATACTACAAATTTGATGATTTGAACCAAGTTGATTAATTGCCTACAATGTACAGAAAATTTAATGACTTGCTTCTTGAACTCGAGAGGCTTAAAATCTACCAGGAAAGATAGATATTTATAAATAAATGCAGTCTGTTAGTATATGATAGAGATTTTAGGGAGGAGAGAGATATCAGAGTGATAGATTGTTTTTACCCATGTCATCTTGTAGCATTACCGTAATTGGGTTTGATTTTCTCTCTTAAGATAATTTCACGTGACAGTTAATTTGGTATAGAAAAGATGAAAAAGGGGAAAGAGAAGATTTTTCTAAGAGTTTACATAAGTCTCTAGAGCACCCACTACTTTTTGCTTACCTGTTTTTGGATTTCAGTTTTTGTTTTTTTTTTTTTTTTGGTGGTGGTGGTGAGTTATTATCTGGCCATGTGAAAGCTTACAAATATATGTAGTAAAAGGGAATTTATATTAGCATTCTTTTTTTTTTTTTAATATGCACTATTCATTCCCCAATTCGCTGCAAATTTCTTTTAAAAATTTATTTACCCAAGTGAAGACATAGTGAAATCAAATGCTATAAACTTGAAATGGTAAACTTGGTAGTTTCTCACCCAAGGGTTTTTTTTGTTTGTTTTTTGTTTCTTTTCTTTTAACCATCCACTTTGCAAATGATTTTGTGAATGCTCCAGGTTATAACCACAAAGTCTGGGCAGCTAGTAGACCGTCCATGTATCATGGCTCTGAGATGCCCTAGGGCATAAGTCCAAGTGGCTTGCTCTAGAAGAACCACTCAAGTAATTCATGGTTGTTCCTGGCTGCCTTTGGGCTATGAGCCCAGATGAGACATTTGCACTTCATTTTGAATTACGTGTTATTATTTAAGTGACTCCTTGGATGTGAGGAAACCTTTTTTTAGGGGGGAAATTTTTTCCTATCACAAAACCAACACATAGTCATTGTAGAGTACTTGAAAAACACACAAAAGCACATGGAACAAAATACTATCCCCCACAATGCCACTATTCAAAGAGAACCAATGGTGTGTACAACAAACATTATATTGTACACTAATGTACAGCATAACCAAAATTCCAGTATCATACCCTAAAAAATTAACAATGATTCCCTAAAATCATCAAATAGGTAGTCAGTGCTTTTTAAAAATAATTGTTTATCATGTGATTAATATTTGATCACTGTAGAAAAATTATAAACAGAATAAATCACCCATAATTCCTTTACCCAGAGATAATGTTAAACTTTTTAGTATCTTTCCAGAGCTTTTCTATATATACCTATGTACCTATTTTAAAGCAGCCTTATTGAGGTATAATCCTTATACAACTCATCCATTAAAGAGTACAATTTAGTGATTTTTAGTATATTCACAGGATATGCACCCATCACTACACCACAGTCAATTATAGAACATTTTCATTACCTCAAAAAGAAACCCCAGTTAGTAAACAGCAGTCAGTCCCCGTTTGCCCATAACCACCACCACCCTCAGCCCTAGGCAACCACTGTCTACTTTCTGTCTCTATAGATATGCCTGTTCTGGCCGTTTCATATCAATGTAATCATATAATATGTGGTCTTTCGTGACTGGCTTTCACTCAGCATAGTATTTTCAAGGATCATCCATGGGTTAGCATGTATTAGTACCTCATTCCTTTTGATTGCCAAATAATATTTCATTGTATGGATATACCACTTCTACATACTTTTAATAAAAATGGTACCATACCAAGTGACTGCTAACAGATATGAGGTTTGTGAGGTGATGAAAATGTTCTAAAATTGATTGAGGTGATGTACAACTCTGAGTATATTAAAAATTATTGGATTGTACAATTTAAATGGGTAGATTACATGGTAGATGAATGATATCTCAATAAAGCTGTTGTAAAAATTATATCATGCCATACTGGCTCTTTATAAACCACTTCTTAAAATTAATGATGTTATTAAAATTTTCCCATATCAGTATATGTTTTTCTAAATATAGCTGTTAGTTGCCATATAATGGTTTCTATTTTGTATAACAGATCCCCTGGTTTTAGACATTTTAGATTGTTTCCAGTGATTTTGCAATTATACAAAATACTATGATGAACGTCTTAGTACATAAATCTATTTGCCCATTTCTGATTGTTTCATGAAAAAAAGCTTTTGAACTCTTTTCCTGGTGCTATAATGCTGTTAAAAACTCTTTCAGGGCCGAGCCCGTGGCGCACTTGGTAGAGTGCTGCGCTGGCAGCGCGGCGACGCTCCCGCCGCGGGTTCGGATCCTATATAGGACTGACCGGTGCACTCACTGGCTGAGTGCCGGTCACGAAAAAAAAAAAAAAAAAAAAAAAAAAACTCTTTCAGCATTATTGACATACATGGTGGTTTTCTCTCTGAACTCTAAATTTCTGTTTGATGCCTTATAATAATGTTCTTAGGATTTCTTTTATCCTTAAAAATACTTAATAGGCTCAGTGTCTGAATTAATAGGTAAAGCTTTCTAGGCTAACACTCAGTTCCTTTACTAACCTCAATATGAAAATTCAGAAGAACAGGAAACGTTATGTATTTATTTCTATAGTGCTGTCGTTCACCTAGGAGAGAAAGCAATAGTTTAATTCTCAGAAGTCAGTCTATGAACTGTTCATTACAGAGCTTTCCAAGCATGTCATTTCTTACCTAGGAGTGGTAACTCAACTTGAGGGTAGGCTAATATCCATCCATATGTACTAGAACATTCCTGTTTCTCTTTCCCTTTCATTCACACACATACACCATCACATATGTTGACATTGATTAACACCTTGATATTGTTAGAGTGAACCTAAAAATGCCCTGGGACTGGTAAATTCACCTTGAATGCTGATTTGTTGGGCTATGGAGCTCTGAAATATTTGCATGTCTGCTGTTAATAAACAGTTTCTAAATGTGGCCACCCAGATATTTCCTTCCCTGTCTTCATATCTAAGGATAAAACTGCATCTTGTGATTTATTATTTGTTTTCTGGCAAACAAATACTTTTACAAATAGTGCCACAGGAGAACTGGTGTTTTCAGAGCAATGGCCATTTGAACTTTTTTCCATTTTCTGAACTAACTTGAGTTTTGTGGTGGGTTTTTCACACGCATTTACAAGGAGCTGTCAAACCCCCATGCTGTGAAGTTGGGGCACTGACATGAGAGCCTTACATTGCTGAGAAAAGAACATAAATTAGCCTAGGGAGCCTTGAGCATGTGACGAAGATTGGATGAATGCCACTTCTACCTAATTACATGAGATCTTGAATTATGGAAACAAAGCCCAACTTAAAAGAAATCAAAATGAAATACTGATTTTCCTCACTACTTTTCTGAGGGGAAGAAAAGATCCATCTTTTCATCCAGCATGAAATTGTGAAAGACCGTGAATTGCCACATTCAGAGCTAGCTAGGAATGTACATTAATCAGAGTGTCAGTAGCAACCATAAATTCTGACCTGCTAACTGGACTCGGGAGAGTAAATAAGTCATTCGTACTGGAGCAAAGCTCCTGTGGGAAGCAAACTGCAAGCTGTTGAGCAGCCAGCCAGGTAAAACTCTGAGTCCTCCTTACGGCCATCGTGGTCTGAAGCCTGTGAGATAGGTGGATTTGCCACTGTTTCAGGAAAGCCAGCAATTCTTCTGTGATTTGACTTACGTTTACTGTAGAGGTAGAAAATGTATGCCTATCATAATTGTATCTAGTCTTTTTGGTGTCACTCTTTTATATTCCTGTCTTTCTCTCCTGAAATCTTGTATTTGCATCCCACAAGCCCCCAATTCTTTCTTTTAATGTAGTGAAATATACATGACATAAAATTTACCATTTTAACCATTTTTAAGTGTACAGTTCAGTGCCATTAAGTACATTCACAATGTTATACAACCATCAGCACTGTCCATTTCCAGAACTGATTCATCTTCCCAAACAGAAACTCTGCAGCCATTAAACAATAATTCCCCATCCTCTTCTCCCCCCAGGCACTGGCAATGTCTGGTCTACTTTCGGTCTCTATGAATTTGCTTATTCTAGGTGCCTCATATAAGTGGAATTGTACAATATTTGTCATTTTATGTCTGACTTGTTCACTTAGTGCAGTGTCTGCAAGGTTCATCCATGTTGTAGCATATGTCAGAATTTCCTTCCTTTTTAAGGCTGAATCATATTTATTATGATTACGTATACATTATCAAATGTAAATACCACATTTCTTTATTCATTCATCTGTTAATGAAAATTTGGGTGGTTCCCACCTTTTGGCTATTATGAACAATGCTGCCATGAAATTGGTGTACAAATATCTGTTCCCCCAATTCTTTTTAAATAAAATTTTGAAAGTTCCTTTAAGGGGTAGAGGGACTAAGTTTAGAACTGAGATAGAATCAGAGAATTTTGAATTAAGATTAAACCTCTTAGAAGTAATGCCTGTGTCCTTTTCTAGCCTCTAGAATGACTTGCCCTCTATGGGACTTAACAAATATTGAAGATCAGTAATACAGTAAGAGTGGTTCCTTTTCCATTCTTTCCTGTTCTTTTGTTTTTAACTCTAGGGACCAAAACTAGATTTAAACTGCTAAAATCCTCTCCCTGATAGTTGATCTCAACTTTTAAGTGAGGATCAGCTTAGAGAATCAATAGACTAAACTCTTGAAACACCCAAGATCCTCAATAAAAAATGGCAAAAGTTTTTTGTTGTTTTGTTTTTAATCATGACCCTTATATGCTTTTATATGTGGCTGAAAAAGAGTAGTGGTTATTGCCAACGAGGGACCATTCATGGGACAATTCATCTTTATAATTTATTGTTTACATGAATATATTAAATTCGGTAATATTTGGTTTGAGGCATGAACATAAAATCATTTATGCAAGCACAGTTTTCTAATGAACAAGGGGATAAATGCTACTAAATTTCAGTGTTTATTTTTAAGAATGGATCATAATATGTATAATTTCACCTTTGAGGAGTTTTTTTCATTTTTAGAGATAGACTTTCTAGACATAAGTGTCCTAAATCATCTTTTTACTCTTTAGCTTAAAGCAGCAACAACTACCATAGGTTTTTTTAAATTGATTCTTTCAGGTAATAAACTTTTAACCAGTTACTTTCTGATATGAAATAATAATCCAACTGTATCTAAATATATAGTATGTATAGATACAAAATTCCTCCCCCGCCCCCCATTAAATTCTCAGTGGCTTGCAGGTATTTCATGTTCCCTGTCCATACAGTGTGGGTTCCCAAGTGTCACATGAAATTGTCATGGAAGATAAACAGCTTACTCTGGGACATGTTTTGATCCTACTGGGACAGTGAGACTGAATTGGGTGGAAATGTTGATAACTTAATTATTGAATTTCTGTGGCCTAAGTGAATTTGTGCACCTGCTTAATAATTTTTTTTTTTTAAGTATTTCACTCCCTCTTGTCAGGAAAAAAAATCAAGACCATTGGCTGGAAAGTATATTAAACAAAGTCTCATACTCAATATATGTGACCCTAACCTACCTTGTTCATAGTGTTATCTTTTTTTCCTATTTTGAAACACTTTGCAGATAAAATGGCAGAATATAATGTATCTAATTCAATATTACTAAGATTATACTGTTAATTATGTTTACATTAAAAATAAAAATGTTACTGAAATAATAATTACATCATAATGTTTTACTTACATTCTGGCTCAAGAGTTTCTGAAATGGCATTTTCCAAAAGACGGCAGAGCTATAGTCTCAACTATGCATATTTACAGGTAGGAATGCAAGTGTTTTATCCCAGGAATCCCGATAGTTATTTGTTGTTTTGCAAACTCATTTGTCGTTAAGCAAGAATATTGCTAATGCATTTTTCACACTTTTTCGGCTGTGCAGAGGGAAAAGTAAAATGCCCAGTTTGGTAATAAATGAAGAGCTGCTGAGGTCAGCACTCCAAAAGTCAGGGAGATGAGCTTGGCAAGAGTAATTAAGAGAGTGGTTCTCAACTTTGGCTGCATAAAAGAATCTCAGGCATTAGTGTTTTTAAAAATCTCCCCAAGCAAATCCAAATCAAGTTTGAGAACAACTAGTTTAAGAGGAATTGAAAAGGGAAACTGAGTTAGTAGAGTATTGTGATGGTCCAAGTTAGAAATAATAAAAACTTCAGTTAGGAAATTAGCAGTGAGATCTAGAGGCAGAAACAACAGGACTTCTCTCCCCAACAAAGGAGAAAAAGGAAGCAAAAATAACATCCTAAAAGCAATGGTCATAACCTTGAAACTGGATGAAGCTACTGTTGAAGAGAACCAGGTAGAAATCATTGAGGAATATCCACATTTACAGGTAGAAAAAATTTTTTTCATAATGAAGGAGAATCAGTTGACTGTGGTGTCAGAATCTAAGGACTGAGAATTTTCAAGTAGGATACACGAATATTTCAAAAGCAATTAAAAACAAACAATGATATAAATTTATAGCCAGCTTCAAAAATGTTTTTAAACATATTATTTTTCATTGAAATATTTTCTCAGATATATGCTTATTGGGTGATAATAGAGTTGTACTTTATAAAGGTACTTTACAATCCCAGAGAGACAACCAGACTTATGAAACAGAAAACGTAGGTTGTAGCCCCAGCTTCACCCCTCCTAGCCAGCTGACCTTGGGTAAGAGACTTACCTAGTTCTCTAATCTGTTAAATGGGCCTGACAGTGTGTGCCCTGCCTACTCTACAGTGGTGTTATTCCCATTAAGTTTGATATCAAATGAGAAAATGTGCTGTAAAATATATACAATTATGCAAATAATGGATTAGTAGTAGTAATCTTTCTGCTTATGTTCACAGGCACGTTAGTATTGCGATGTTTTGAACAATTTGTATTGCTAGTATAGAGGTAAAACAATACTAGGAAGTCCCAGGCACTCACCATCCCACAGGGAAGACACAATGAGGAAATAACCATAAACACCAGGGCATACATTCTAGGAGGGCAGGAATAGTATTATTAATGTATTCCTAATACTTAACCCAGCACTTAAAACCTGGTAGGTTCTCCCAAAATATTTGTTTTAAAAATCAATGAAATAATATAATACAAGGTAAAAAGTAATATTAAAAAAACACTATGGTAGTTTTGAGAAAGGAGAGATTCGAAAGCTGGCACATTGCTGGGCTCACAGTAATAGAGAAATACATAATCATATGCTGAATTAATAAATAACGATTGTGGGAGGGGTGCCATGCCCCAAAATGCTGCTTTAGTAACATGCAGCCAGAAAGAGTTGAAAACATATCAGATGCAAAATTTAGAATTAGCAGCAAGGGAAAAATGATTTTTTAAGTCTAGAAGCCTCTAAATTACTCAAGGCCAAGACCATGGAAATCAGAAAACAGTGCTGGGCTAGAGGAGGCATCCTCAGAAATGGTGCTGCACCCAAGCTGATCACTTATTTACCATAGTGGATATGATTGCATCTCCCCCAAGGGCAGGGTACTGCTTATGTTCAGATGTGTACCTGCGGTACGTGTACTGCAGTATTCTGCTTTAAACGTGGCAAGAGAAAGGAGCCTGACCGTGTATGTCGTCTTCTGTCCATAGGAATAGATAATCTCTATGAGAGGGCGCTTCACATCCGCAAACTCCTCCTGACCTTGCCCAGGTCGGTCCTTATAGTGATGAGGTACCTCTTCGCCTTCCTCAACCAGTAAGTACCCTAATGCTCTGCCAAAATGCCCCTCTGAATTCTGTCTTTGATCTTCCATCCTGTAAGGTGTGCACTGGGCTCCATTTATGAGCACAGTCAGAGAGAAAAATGATTAAATATAGACTGAAGGTCATTTTTCCTCAGCAGATCACGGTCATTGTATGAGAGATGAAAGCTCTACCCCAGATGCAGAAACTGTGGCCAAAAATGCAAAAATATTCAAACACGACTAAATGTAACACTTTTCAGTGAAATATGTTTTTCCAGCTTCTATCCAAAACTAATGTCATAAATGTTTTTTGCCAAAATGATGTAAACCACCTGCTCACCACAGAAAATGTGATTTTTTAATATCGTAGTCAGGGATGGAGGGAAATTGTAGATGAGACTTATACACAGTTCACCATAGTAAGACCTTGTCAAGAAGAAAATATTTATAAAATGTTCTCTAAAACAGTGTAACAGAAATCTTTAAAATCACTACATTCAAAAAAAAAACTTTCCTCTTTTAATTTAGGCAATTTGATTTTCACTTATGTTACTTCCTGGTATATGGGCTCCACTGTAAGAACATCTTCCCCAAGTCCTATGTACAAGTCCCCTTGCTATTCAACATTTCAGTTAAGCAGTTAGAAATAAAGAGGTCCAGGGGGAGTCAGCTTATTGAGAGAGTTTAGGGAAATGCCTCCTCATTCTGACATGAGTTCTCCCTTCCTAAATTTAGGATATTTTCTCTTCTCTATTTCACTAGAGGTTTTGAGTTCTCAAAAGCCATGGAGATTTATTACAACCCTGCTGACTGGTCCTGAAATCATATCCACTTAGGCTGACCACAAGAGCCAAGTATCATACAATCGGGAAATGCTGGCAGGGAACCAGACAGAGTGGGACCCTGCTGCTGGTCCTGTGCTGCCTAAACAGTCACAAGTGACAGTAGGAACCCATCTGTATAGAAGTCACCACTGGAAATAAGTGGTATCTAGAGAGATGAGTATAAACCATGTTTAGGTTAAAGAGTTGCTGTACCTTCTTACCTTTAAATTAGTCTAGTCACCAGGCAGTTGTAAAAATCCAGAGGCGTGCCTTCTTCACCTTTAATTGCATGCCCCCATGCACCCACCCATTTCCTGGTCCTCTCCATGCTGTTCCTACCACATTTTCCTGACACACCTGAGCTAAGCCCACTGAGAACCAGTAAACCACAATGGTCTAGGAAAGCAGCCTATTAATGAAGAAAGTTCTCAAAACCTGAATCTAACTCATCATGTATGTCAACAGAAATGGCAAATGCACCATGGGTCAGACAGCTGGCATTGCTTCCAGCAGTTCAGGTAGCTGAAGATCGATCCCTGGGTGCCTGCACGTGTCCACACCTGCCTGCACCTACCTGCATACAGACACAAGGGCCCAGCCTCTAGGGCAGGATGCTTGGGACAGGACATTTGAAAAGAGAGCTTAGCTATTATTTTTTTATTGTAAAATCAAAACTTGGAAGTAACATTTTTATATCAAGTTTTTGCTTCTCAAGCCAGCACTAAATTAAAGGCCCAGAAAGATGAACTGGCACTCTCCCCACTGAGCTCAAGCGTGTCTTTTGAAAATTAGACCATTCGTATTCTGAATCTCACTTCTCCTTCCTGCATCCCCTTTCAAGATGATCTGTAACATGATCATTTGCTGTTATTGTGAACTTTCTTTTTTAAGATTGTATGTTTGAGAAATGGCAGAAGGGAATGACATATGTTAGCTGTGGAAATTATGCTTTTGTATTTTCTACTTTCTAGACTATCTTATTTCCAAAAAAGGGTAAAGGAGCATGTCTTGTGGCATCTCAGTTTCTTCGTGTCTGTCATCATCTCACAAAGGAAGTTGAGTTCTCCTTTTTCTCCTTCCATTTGTCATCTGTTCACTTCGATTTTACATTTCCTTTCAAGATTGACATTCTATACACTGAAAGATAACATCTCTAAACTCTCCCTAGAACAGCAACTTGCCTGTGTGTTAGAGGCATAGCAGTAAAGAACTGACTTGAGTCACTTGTGATTATATTTCACAAATATCCATTGGATTGAATTTAGAAATTACTATTAGACAACTGGAAATGTCCCCAAGGTCTGCCAGGCTTAAATAGAATAAGAGAATTAAGGATCCTTTCTCCCTTCTCTTGCATTTAAAATGTCTTTTGTGACACCAGTTGTCACCTAGTGTTGGTAGTCTTACCCGAAAACACGATATAAAGCCTGGAGTTGTTATTTGCTTCCTTTCATTGGTTACAAAGAAAATGTGCTTTGTTTTCTTCTGGGCTTTCCTCAGGATTTACAGGAAAAAACTGAAATCTGACATATCTTTGAGTGGTAGGAGCACTATTTTAAAGACATCCATAAAGCTTTATGGAAGTTATTACTGTCTCTTCCAACTTTACTTGAGCAGTATGTACAGCTTGACCATAATATTTACAAATGAAACTCGTTTACTTGATCCTAGTCTCCGTTGTAGTGGATATTATATTAAACTCCCTCATGACTTTGAAAACCACCACTTAATTAAGCAAGTAGGACTTATATTCCCCTCTTAGTTTCCACCTAGTTGAAAGCCATAGTCATGTTTCTTGTTTTGGAGTTTGCTGAGCCAACTTAAAGAGGGATGGAATATCATTTTACCTTAATAATAAAAACTAAATAAAATATTTTAGATCCCTATTTTCAGAATATGAAGTATCTTATTAAACATCTATTTTCATTTTCCCCTTGTTCTTTTATAACTCCTTTCTTGCTTCCTTTCATAGTCTTTCACAGTACAGCGATGAGAACATGATGGACCCTTATAACCTGGCCATTTGCTTTGGCCCAACACTGATGCCTGTCCCAGAAATACAAGATCAGGTGTCTTGCCAGGCTCATGTGAATGAAATTGTCAAAACCATCATCATCCACCATGAAACTATTTTCCCAGATGCTAAAGAGCTAGATGGCCCAGTTTATGAGAAATGTATGGCTGGAGATGACTACTGGTAGGTGCAAGAATTTTAGTCCTCTTCTCCCCGCCTGCTTCCACCCAAAATTACAGAATTATACATATCAATTCAGTTAGGAAAAAGAATTTCCCATAAGTCATATATGTTTTAAGCCTAGTGTCAAAGTCAGGTTTAGCATTTCCAAATGTGAGAGCTTTATCAGTAAGCTCTGCTGTCTTGTTCATTTTATCAAAGAGCAAGTATGTAGATGTCTGGTCAATTTTATTTGATGTGTTGTATTCCAGGACATCTGTGGCCTCTACTTTTTCCAAACAGGAAAAATAAGAGTCTGGCATCCAGTAAAACATGCTTGAGTATGTCCGTCTTCTTATATAGTGTTTTCTGTGGGTATTGCTCATTTTAAACAAAAAGTCAATAATACGGTAGTTATCCTTATCCCCCAACAGCAGCAATATTAGTGGGTTTTTATGGTAATGTCAGGTTTGTATTTGTGACCAATGCATTCCATTTATCAGTGCACATTTGAGGAGAGTTGGCAGTACTGTTAAAAAATAAGTTTTAAAAGAAGATGAAATCATGATTCTTATACAGATAAAATGAACATGTGTCAGTTAAAGATGGAAAAGATGCTACAACCAGTTCAAAGGAGAAGTCAAAGAACCATCATTTTATATATAGAAAAAGGATTGGTAAAATGAATTTGCAAAAACTGGTCTATCCATAGAGCAATAATCAATCATTCACTACTAGAATTCAGCTGATTTGCATTTCCATGGATAAGTATTATTTGTAATGCTATCAGTTTTGTACAAGTTAACTTCTGTCTTCGTAGAGTTGTCAAATAACCTAGTCAAAGATGAACGCACATATATACACTCTTGTAAGGCCAGACCATCATTGGAGGCTCCAGCATTCCATTGACAGTCTATTCAGGAACTCTTGCCATTCCAACGTCTCATTTTTCCTTACAGTAGCAATTGTTCATTTAAAAAATTCTCTCCAATTTGGTTTGATATGAATTTTCATTTCCATTCTACAGTGACAGCCCCTACAGTGAGCATGGCACACTGGAGGAAGTGGACCAGGACGCTGGTACAGAGCCCCACACCAGCGAAGATGGTATGCACTGTGCTCATGCTATTGTAAAACCAGCCTTTATATCCTTTCTTTTTGACAATTGCTCATATTAAAAACTCAGTAGATACAAAAGAATATTTATAAAATATGTGTAAGGTACAAAGAATAACATTACAATGAACACCCATGGCACCACCACCACGTTTAAGGAAAAAGACCGTATTGTTACCTTTGCATTTCCCTGATCCCATTGCCTTACTTCCTCCCTTAGTGTTAACCACGATATGTTTGTGTTTTTAAACAGCTTTTTGTTTCTTTTTCTATTTTCTTGAACTTTCTATAAATGGAATCGTACTGTCTATTTTTGGGGGGAGTTTTTTCTACTCAATGTTATATTCTTGAGATTCATCCATGTAGCAGCAGGCAGTTATAATTGTCTATTCTACCCTAGCATAATATTCCACTGTATATATATCTGTTCTTTTCTTGGTGAATATGTGTGGTATTTTCTATTTTTTTGCAATTAAGAAAAGTGCTGCTATGCACTGTTACGAACATTTTGAACATGGCTTCTACTGCAAATAAATGTACAGGAGTTTCTCTAGGATATATGAGAGTACTTCAAAAATTCATGGAAAAAATATGAGTCTTTCCAAGAACTTTTTGAAGACCCCTCATACACCTAGGAGTAATCATGTCTTCAGTGTTATAAAGTATTATAAAGTATTGCCAAACTATTTTTAAAAAGCATATCACTTTTCCAGTTGTACATATTCATCAATGCTTGATTTTATCAAATCTTTTAATCTTTGCTAATATTGGCAGTGTGTAATGGTATCTAGTTGTAGTTTTAATTTGCACATCTCTGATTACTGATGAAGATGTTGTTTTAAAATATAGTGTGTTAATAGGAAATTTGAGGTATAGTAAGGCCAACAGATCAGGAGAAGACTGCCATTGAAGAGATAGTTTGTTACTCACAGTTCCCCAGGGAAGGGGGCATGACACATTATGGAAGCCCCATGGGGAAGCAGCAGAGTCTGTCAGGAGGCAGAGGGATAGTGGGGAACTTATTGTGCTCTTCACAAGAAGGAATAGATGAGGCAGGGTAAGCAAGTTTAGGATTGGCTAGTTTGAATAATGTCAGCAGGCTCTGGGGCATGGGGGCTGTCCCAAGTTGTCTAGCATTGTCCCTGGGGTGGTTGCAGTGTTGGCTCTGAATTGGTTGATTTGTATTTGAAACACATGCTTGTAGGTGAGTTGTTTTCTATCTCTAGGAATTGGCTAACACTGGAGGGACAGTCCCCCCTAGGGTCAACAAGGTCTCAGATGTCAAGATACTAAAACTAAAAGACATGGTTAATATAGTACACATAATTCTAATGTCTTTCCAGATTTGTTTTTGTTGGCTCTCACTGTCTTATTTTCCAGTGTGTTTGTAAATTTTTACATATTTCTTGGCACTTTAGGCTCAGTTGAAGGTAGGTTCCTCACAGAGGGTCTTCATTTAGTTCTGCCTGGGGCACAACTAACCGGGGATAACATTGAATTTTTAGCTTGAGGTTTTCCAGACCAGCCAGGTATTGTGAATTTTAACTAAAAACCTACTTGAGAACTGGAATGTGGTTGTGATTCTCAGAGATGATTTGTTCCAAGATTTAAGATAGATTATTTCCTTAAGTGGGGATGGAGGGTGGGGTAGATGGTTACAATTTATGGAGAAGTATGCGTGGCTTCAGGAGGAAAAGATTTCTTAGAACTAGAAGTTTCTAGAACACTAAAGTGAAGTTCACTCTGACACTGAGAATGTGATTTTGGGGGGTGGTGAGGGTAGAAGTCTTAGATGCCCCCACACTAAGCTTGCCCTGGACTTCGTTTCCTGTGAAAAAACGAAAGTGTAAATTAACTAGTCTGAGAAAATGCCCTCACAGCAAAATCTGACTTGTGTGTTCTAATGTTCTGTTTACCTCTCTGGGTTCCCACTTTCATCGAGTTTTGGGTCTTTAGTATTCCTTACTGTCTTGATAGCTTATTAATGCAGTTACAAAGGATGTTTTGTTTTGTTTTGTTTTCAGTCCAGGAGTGTAAGTTGATTTTAGCAGAAGTAATTAGGGTGTCTAGTATCTACCATCTACTAAAAAAAAAATAGTTTCTTTGTGTCTAAAGGTAAGATGAATTGACATTTTCTGAACTTAAGTTAGAAGACATTCCCGGGAGGCAGCTATGTTCACCACTATACCATCAGTGCCACAATAGAAGACATTCTTCAAAGTGATAAATTCTATTTCTGCGATGCTGCTTTTGAAAGTCTCTGTGCACTAGCTCTGCCACTGTCCTTCCTTTTGTCTTGGGTTTCTCTGTTTCTCTATGTGGTTCATTCCTTTTTCACTGTGGACTTCTCTGTTTCCTTGCTTTCCCCAGTGGCAGGAAAGTCCAGTACAGAGGCCGCACCATCTCTCTTCCCAAACATCAGTCCCACCACCATGCCATCTGGTGGTGGTTCTTACCTCCTGACCATATGAGAAGCTTTGCTGAGTGCTCTGTGTTTCAGAAAACATTTTGATCCTATTCACCTGATTTTGCTGAAAGATAAGCATTGCTTACAAAGGACAGATATTCTTGCCCATCACCAATTTCAAAAATTAGAGTATTATAACTGTAACTAAATTAGAGTATTATCTTTTTGATCATCCAGGTCTTATATTTTCTTTCCTCTGTCATGGTATCACTAGAGAAAGCTACTTCTGTTTCCAAAATACAGGCTGTCCCAGAATAAAACCATCTTCTGCAAGAGCAATGCATAACAGATATAGTGGGAAAAGTGTCAAGGACAGGAAGGTCCCAAAGAGAAAGAGTGATATACTAAAGTTTTATATAAAATTAAAAGAAATGGAAACACAAAACCTGACAGCACCAGGCAGTCAAAAATCAGCTCTGCTGAATTTTCTTCCCCTTTCACAAAATTATAATAGCCATGCAGGAAAACTAAGTGATCACGTTACACTCTTACTATTATTGTTATTGATATCAGCAGTAGGAGCACTCCAGGTCTCTGCAAGACCTTCAAGGACTATAAGTCTCTCTGTGTGAGAGGGGCCTGATGCGTCATGCCCTGAGATTGATTTGCTCTGCAAAAACTAGACTAAGATGTGTGTAAATAGCTTATTGATTGACACTTGACCATGAAATGGCTCTCACAGGAGTAGGAAGAGTCAAAATAATGAAATTGCTGAGAATTACTAGTTGATGTACTAGGATTACCAATAAAATGTTCTTCTGATTCATCTGGTCATTCTTTTATAACCTGTCCACATTTGAATAAAATAAGCAGATTCTGATAATCCTGTTGCTAGTTGTTTCAAAAAAATAAAGAGGTGATAATAGAGGTCATGATTATGAAATTATGATAGACTATGTATATATCTGTGAAATAGTCTTAAGTAGCCTTGGCCAGCATTGACAGTGTATGATTGAATGGCACTAAAAAACATCAATAGTTCTCTCTTCATTTCCCTTTGACATAGCATACTATATCATACTATACATTGTATACTCTTTCACGAGCTGGTATCTTTTAATTTTTTTAGTAAAACCAAATATAAATATATGGGTGTGTTTACACAAGAATTTGCAAACTATATGTCATTTTTAATAAATTACCATGTCTTTATTCCTCCATGTATGTATTTCTGTCTGTCCCCCAGGGAGAACTGGGGTAGAAACTGTGGTCATCTCAGATCAACCAGGACTTATTCTTTACCTGCAAGTCTAGAACAAACTATAAAGTCATTCCCTTTAAATGTAAAAATATATTCCTTCCTCTATGAAGCGGACTTGTAGATATTTAATAAAGTTGCTAATTATATTGTGTTTATAAAATATAATTGTAGGAGGGAATAGCAGAGTGTTAATATGTGATCTAAAATTTATACTCAATTGCTAATGGACTTAAACTGTTGTTTTACACCTACTTTGCTAAGAGGTATACCATACCACATGCAGATTATAGTGTTGTCATTCTGCGATATGAAATATTACTCATCTAAAACATTATTCACTAGCAAAATGATGGAGCATTTTGCTTTGTCTTTATCTTTAAAGTTTAGCTGAAATTTACCTAGGCCCTTCATATAAGGTAAAACCTAAGATTTTTCAATATGTTTGTTGATTTTTATTCTTTTGCCTTATAAGCCCCTGAGCATTTTGAATTTATCAAGTGATAAAGCCCTGCTATCTAAGAATTTCTTACTCAGAAATTACATATGAGTACAATAGATATTGAATATATTGCAGTAAACTTTGGGAAGAATAAACCTACCCATTTTAAAGAGTTTGTTACCAAGGGAAATAGAAGACAGTTTCTTGAAGATTTTTTGGCAGGCAGGTTTTAATCTATTATGTGTGCACATGTTCTAGAGTACTTGGAAACTAATACAGGCTCAGTTTTTAGCAAATGAGGTATTGCTCATTGTATAGATTTATTTCTATAAACATATACCCCTTGCCTTGGCCCTTTTTAGTTGTATTTATTATTGATTAGAAGTTTGCTCCCCTATGTTGATAGCAAGGATGGGTGTTGGTGGGAGAGGGGAGAAAAGATCATGATTGAGGGGCTGTTTGCAATAAGCTGAATCACAGAAAGCACCTCTTGGAGTTATTTTGTTTGTCCCATTTACTTTCAATACTTGTGGTCAGAATGAGATCAGAACTGAATTTCAATTCTAAGCCTAGAGTTCAAAAAAAAAATTTTTTTTTTTTACTTTTTATTTTGAAATCACTGTAGATTTGCATGCAGTTGTAAGAAACTATATAGAGAGATCTTACATAACTGTAGTATAATGTCACAACCAGGATACTGATGTCGATACAATCTATCCACCATATTCACATTTCACCACTTTACAAGCACTCATTTGTGTGTGGATTTACTTAGTTCTATACAGTTTCATCACACATATAGATTTCTGTGACCACAACCTAGTCAAGATAAAGAACAGTTCTTTACAAAGAACCCTCTTACTACCTTTATAGCCACAGACACTTCCGTCCTTTACCTCCCCCAATCCAGCCTCTGACAACCACTAATCTCTTCTCTGTCGCTATAATGCTATATAAATGGAATGATACAGTATGTAACCTTTGAGATTGGCGTTTTTTCACTCACCATAATTCCCTTGAATATCTTTTGATCTCTAGAAAACAATTTTTGATCTGGTCTTTTAATTTGGGTAGAGGGTAATCTAATGTATGTTTGTTTCATAGTTAAAATCTGAAATTTGTTACTAATAATAGAGAAAAAGTTGTCTTGCTGTTGGTGGTAGTTTGAAGATTTGATAGTGTCCAAAAAAACTCATGAGGAAATTAAATGTATCCAAACAGTATTTATTGTGGTGATTTTTTGATTTTTAAAAAAACAAGCTAATAAAACATGAACTTTCTAGTGTTTTCTGGTATAGTGATTTTTCCATGCTATAAATGGTGGTAAGATGTTGCAAGGAAACCCCATCAATGTCAAAATAATATTAGAGCAAGTGTGGAGGATATTCCAACCCAAGGAGAGATTTTATATATCATATTGCAAAATTTAAAATAGTTTTATTAGACTGTCATTATATCTCTAATAAGAGGCTGTGGAAATTCAGTTCCAATGTCTAGGTTTTCTTCGGTGAAAAACTGATGACAGCAAGAAAATGTTTTTCTCTCTCTCTTTAAGCAGCCTGTATTCTCTCTTGCCTTGATGATTTGTTTATTACCCAGTTCAGTCTGGATATTGAAATGGCCTTGTTTATTTCTAGATCCTCCTGTGGACCTGGCAGGTAGTGTATCGCTCCTTCCTAGCACCGCTGTCCCTCACATTTTCTGGTGTGTTCTTTGTAGAATGTGAGCCAATTGAAGCAATTGCCAAGTTTGACTATGCGGGGCGGACTGCCAGAGAACTGTCCTTCAAGAAGGGTGCCTCCTTGCTGCTGTATCACCGCGCGTCTGAGGACTGGTGGGAAGGAAGGCACAATGGGATTGATGGGCTTGTGCCTCACCAGTACATAGTGGTGCAGGATATGTGAGTAGTCCCAAATTAAATTGCTGGAGTGCTCCCTAGAGAGGACTCTAGCCATTGTTCTGAAACTGACTTTGGTCTTGTGAGAAAAGAGCAAAAGGCATGACTGAGGTAAAACTTCTCGGCTGGGTACATTTCTTCACCTTGCTAGTGGGTCTTTGCTAACCATGCTTCCAGACCCACATGTTTGGAGCAAGAACTATGAGAGACATCTTTTGAAGCTTTCAGGTCCTTAGAGAAATAACCTATGCAGAGAATGGCTTTAAGAGCTGAAGTGACACTGATAATTCCAAAAATCGCGATGCTCTTCTCTTGATGTCTGTCTCCTGTTTCAATTCCAGATCCCCAAGAGGGAGGATTCCAGCCTAAAGTCTAAGGAAATCATCACTAGGCTTTTTTTAATTTTGCTGATGAGAAAGCTCGAACTTGAAAAATATTTCAAGACATGGGAAGACAGTTATATTAAGTGAAAGAAACAGGTTGCAAAATAATGTGTACAGTATAATCCCTGTTTTCTGAGTACAGTATTTCACAATGCACCACCAATTTAAGAGCAGCTTTTCAAGGAAAAGAGAAATATACCACATAAAATATATACAGTGAATTAATTTAAGAAATGTTAAAATGTGTAGCTCAGAATCCAAGAAATGTAATGTGTGTGTATATAAACATGCAGTCATAAGTATCTAAAGTACTTAATCGTATAACTATCTATAGCACAAATACTATACATATCTATGCACACACACTCATAGAAACGTATCCCAGGCATCCAAAAAAGAAGTGTAGAAGGATATTTCCTAAAATTCTAACAGTGGTTGTCTGAACGTTATGTTATATTATGGGTGATTATTATTTCACTGTTTCTTGCATATCTGAAATTTCCAGTTTACCTGCAATAAAATTGTATAATTTTTATAATGAAAAGGAAAAAGTTATGTTAATAAAAGAAAGACTTAGAGATATAAATGTCATCACTTTTGTGTGTGTGTGTGTCCCTTCATCTAGGAAAAGACCCTCACTCTTGATTCTCATCGTTTCAGGGATGATACCTTTTCAGACACTCTGAGCCAAAAAGCCGACAGTGAGGCCAGCAGTGGGCCCGTCACAGAAGACAAGTCTTCATCCAAAGACATGAACTCCCCCACAGACCGTCACCCCGATGGCTACTTAGCCAGGTAAGTGGAGTGTGGCAATCAGGCTCTTGAAGCTCCACTTCTCCAGGGACTGTGAGGCGCGGCCGTGCCTTTGTCCCCGGGTGAGAAGCGCTCCCATTTTCTCTCTCTGTGTATGTCTAGGCAAAGGAAAAGAGGAGAGCCACCACCTCCCGTCAGGCGTCCTGGCAGGACCAGCGATGGCCATTGTCCCCTACATCCCCCACATGCTCTTTCCAACTCCTCAGTTGACCTGGGGTCCCCAAGCCTGGCCAGTCATCCCCGGGGCCTGCTACAGAACCGTGGCCTCAACAACGACAGTCCTGAGAGGAGGCGACGGCCTGGCCATGGCAGCCTGACCAACATCAGCCGGCACGACTCCCTCAAGAAGATGGACAGCCCTCCCATTAGAAGGTCCACGTCATCGGGGCAGTACACGGGCTTCAATGACCACAAGCCACTGGACCCAGAGACAATTGCTCAGGTACAGGCTTTTACTGGAATACTGCACTGTGAGTACCTGTAGGTGACAAAAGAGGTGTGAAGGATTTCCTTTCTGTGGCTATGTTTTGTATAGAACCAACTAAAGAAAATTAGCCCATTCTTTAAGGCCTGGCTGTGAGTCTTGTTTGAAGAATCATTTGTTACTGGAAGGGCCCAAGCATATTAGATTCATATTGATTTAAATAGAGACAAGGCAGAAACGCAGGACCCAGGACATTCAAACCATTGTTGGTGAATAGCCAGGAAAGTTTTGAAAAAAAAAAAAGATGAGGAAGGACTAGCCCCACCAGATCCTAAAAGCATTCTCAAACAAAACAGACAAATTGATGGGAAAGAAAGGAGAACCCAGAAACAGAAAAATTTTAGTATATGATAAAAAGGACACTTTCAACCTAGGAAATATGGATTAGTCAATAAATGATGTGATCACTAGTGGTTAGCCATTACAGCAGGAATGGATCCTGTGTACATCCTGAGCACAGACAGGTCTTCACTGCTCAACAGTGGCTGCAGAGAGGGGCTCTGTAGTTTTTTTCTAATGATTAGAATTGACAAAGGAAAAGTAAAATAACATCAATGGATTAGCCCATTGGTCTACCATTTTGTCCCCTGGTTCTCTTTACAGCATAGGCCATCAGAAAATATGTTTATAGCCAGTGACAGAGGAGGTGAGTAGAGTCAGGGTTTGCCATTTGAATAATCTAAAGCATCTTCCAGCTACCACTGAAGCTTAAAACTAACAAAATAGATCAAAAAAGAGAATGAATGAGAAACGAATGAAACAAACATGGGGAAATATTAAAGATGGATCATTTTTAATAAAAAGCACCCAAGGAAACCTGCCCTGATATGACAGATTTCCCAGCTATTTTGAGTGCCCTAACTAAAAAGAATTTTGGTTAGCAAATTAGAATGTGTGAGCAGTATGTGTTTAAAAAAAATTTTTTTTAAACATATAATTTCTGAGCACATATCAAAAAGACTTATGACCTATTTGTGTTTTTGTTTATTTAAAGTGCTATGCAAGACATCCTGAGATCTATTTAGAGCCAGAGATATTTTACTATAACTGAATTTAATGATTTGAGAAACCCATAACATCACTGCTTGTGATAAGCAGGTGAAACATGATTTGGGTTAGAGAGACAGGGATTTAGGTTCTTGGAGGTGGGAAGGCATGATAAGGTTTAACCTTTGCTTCTAGAACCAGGAATTCTTATTATTGTAAATTATAACAAACAAAAACAGAACAGATAAATCAGGCTCTGCACATTCTCTCTGGGGCAAATACTAATAAAAAAACAAATCCATATGTTTAGCAGCAATGGAAAACACATATGAAAGAAATCATTTGAAAAGTGATGTCACTCTCACAAAATGGCTTCCTGCTTTGTCCTTTATCTTTCCATCTCTAGACTTCAGATTTCCCATGAGGACAAGTGAGCATACCATCACAGTGTTCATACAAAAAACATGCAAATTCTTTTATTAAACAAATCAATGGAATCCCCTGATGGGGATTTTTAAAAGACTACAATATCCAAATGTGATTTTCTTGGTTTATTCATTTAGCAAACCTGTAGTGAACACTAACTGTATGTCACATCCCATGTTGGGCATTATGGATGCAAAATTAAATAGTAGCTCCTGCCTGAAGGTGCTACAGTCCGGTGGGGGAGATGAACATGCAAATCAATCACCATTGGTGCAGTGTTGTGAGGGTTGTGTTCTAGGTGACTGGAAGCAGCCCTTGGAATGTTGAGAAGAGGCATTTCAATCAGACAGGGCTGTGATTCTCCACCCTATCTCACACAACTCTCTGGCTTTTTAAAAATTGTTATTTATTGTGGTAAAAAACATATTATATCTACCATCTTAACCATTTTTAAGTGTGCAGTTCAGTGAAGTATATTCACATTGTTGTGAATCAGCTCCACAGAACTTTTTCATCTTGCAAAACTGAAATTGTCTACCCACTAAGCAACAGTTCCTCATTTCTGCCTCCTCCCAGGCCCTGGCAAACATCTTCCACTTCCTGTTTCTATGAATTTAACAACTCTGGATACCACATTTAAGTGGAATCATACAGTACGTGTATTTTTGTGACTGGCTTAGTTCACTTAGCATAATATCCTCAGGGTTCATTCACGTTGTAGCACGTGATGGGATTTCCTTTCTTTTTAAGGCTAACTGATATTTCATCGTATGTATCTACCACATTTTCTTTATTCACTCACACATCGTGAAGCACACATGCTACCTTTCTGAAACAAATATTTTGTATTTCTCCCTTTACTGTCTAAATAAATTGATATACCTAATTTGAAAAAATATAAACTCTAAATATAATGTGAAGAAAAATAAAAGGAAATAAATAGTAAAATAATAAAATGTATTTCAGTTAATTACTGACTATACTAGAAGACAAATCAAGTAGTGAGATGCTTTCACCTACGTGCAGAATTTCCATAAATGCAACAATTAAAAATGCACATTGATATGGGAGTATTAACTGAATTAATTCAAATTCCCTGAGTTTCCAATAGTGATGTCGTTTTTCCAAAATGGTGGACAGTTCTTGGTAATACAGTTCCAATCAAAATAAATATACGGTAGTTGTATTTCTGAAAAATTTAACATCATAAAGAAATATTTTGTGTTTATATATAAAAAGGAGTTAGGTTCTAGGCTAAGGTTATTATAAGCAGTTGTCGCCTATGTAAATGTCTGGAGACCATTCAAAAGTTGAACAAGATGCAGGACAATTTACTGCACATAAACTGTCCAGGCTACTTGCAAGATATGTATGTCTGGCCCCTGCCCACCAAATGCCAATAATGCCGCCACATTATTATGACATCAAAAAATGCATATACACACCCTTATTACAAAAATGTCCTCGATGGGGCAGTACCACATTCATTGAGACCCACTGGATAGTGGTATCGGGATGGCATAAGCTGAATTCTGAAGAACTTCTAGGAATTAGCCAAGTGCATACTAAGTGCTCAACAATTATTTGTCAAATGAATGAATAAAGCCTGGTTTTTCATTTCCATTCACATTTATTTCTTGAGAAATTGTTGCAGTATCTAAATTTAAGCTATCTTTTACCATAAGATGAAAGAGAATTCTATATCGATACATCAGCATGCAGAGTGGAAACTACCAGAGGCTCCCTAGTACCTTAGAATGGCAAAGGTTTGCTATATGGTGTTACCAGCCATTGCATCTCAGTCTCCTGAACATTTAGAGTCAAAGTAATAGTGTGAGATGGCATTATGTTTATTACACTTTGCAGACTACAAACTTAGAGTATTCGTACTCTTCGCTAGCCTGTTTGAAATGAAGTACTGTGTCTCTATACTTCAGTATTAATTACCAGTCTGTTCTCTCTTTGATTATTTTTCAACAGGATATTGAGGAGACGATGAACACTGCTTTGAATGAACTCCGAGAACTGGAGAGACAGAGTACAGCCAAGCATGCCCCTGATGTGGTGCTGGACACCCTGGAACAAGTGAAAAACTCTCCCACCCCTGCCACTTCCACAGAATCTCTCAGTCCTTTGCACAACATTGCCCTCAGGAGCTCAGAGCCTCAGATTCGACGTAGCACTAGTTCCTCCAGTGACACAATGAGTACTTTCAAGCCTATGGTGGCACCCAGGATGGGTGTGCAGCTGAAGCCCCCAGCCCTTAGGCCGAAACCTGCTGTTCTTCCAAAAACAAACCCTACTATAGGACCTGCCCCACCTACCCAGGGTCCAACAGACAAGTCTTGCACAATGTAAAAACCAGCTGAGCAAGGCCATGAGGAGAGGTGATTTAAAAAAGAAAACGGATTACTGACAAAAAATCAGCGATCCATAACTTTCCTTAGTTTTGTGCTTATAACTGGAGATCTTTTGGCTTTTCTATGTTGTTGGATGTAATGTCTGAGACTAGCTAAATTAACACGGGCATTTGTATTTTGTAATTTTTTTTAAATAACTGGACATATCTTATGTCATTTTAAAGACAATAGAAACACTTAGACTTACTTGAAAATCCAATGCTGCACCACTTGTAACAAAGGCAACACCGCTCTCTGCATTGTACAGCGCTTCATATTTAGTGTAGCCCGGATGAGTCAGAAATGGCCTGATCCGAAGGCAGGAGAACCCCAGTTCCAGGTCTTACTGGAGTATAACCAGTGTTGGTCTGTGGCACTTGGGGTAATGGCTGAACGGTGATCACGTCATTGTTTGGTACCTGACAGCGAGCACCTCTGACTGCATGCAGAGCTAGGGTCCAGCTCATGCTAAAGACTCACAGTTGTCACAGTGAGACATTCCCAGTGGGACCTTCAGCCCATGGCTTGAATGGGTTAGATGGATGACTGCCTCTTTCAAAAGTTGTTTCCCTGGCCCGGGTTAAAGACTCAGTGAAAGAGGGTCAATCCTCTGCAGTTATTGCTTGAACTTAACCTGGGAAAGGAGAGGGAGACACTATCTCCAAAGCTGTCGATGTTACTCCTTTCGTGGGTGTGATCAGGCCCAAGACTTCCAAGTCTACCCCCTGCATTCACAAAGGACTAAACAGTTTAATTTTAAAGACCTTCTGGTTATGCTACTCCACAAACTGTTCAATAACTGCCTGGAGAATATTTCTATCTCCCCTAAATCCCTGTGTTCCCCTCCGTGGAAATGAAGAGAAGCAGCACACAGGTCCTTGGTTCATTCTGTCTTTTCTCAGTTACCTTGATTCCTTTAAACATGCCACAAAGGCCTGATGACCCTAAAATTGAAATCCTAGCTGTCCTCTCCATCTGTCTCTGAGCCAGCTCAGAACTGGCTATGGTACTTGTGTAAGAGCCGTGCCAGGCCAACATGGACAATTACCTCATGGTTCCAGTATGATTTCCTCCCAATTTTGCACCTTGGAGCCATGACTTTTTCTTTTTTTGTATGTGGTTTCCACATTACATACGTAGTCAGCTGAGCCCAATTAGGGATCCTCTTTCTCTGGCATCTTAGCACACAATTTTTCTTTAGCTCATATTTGTATTTTTCCCTCTGTCTTAAAAAAAAAAAAAAAAATTGCTTTAATTGTTTTTACTAAGGTACAAATCACTGTTGACCTATCAGCAGCAGCAGCTATTACCTGTAGACCTAAGAGCATTTTATCTACTCTATCACTGAACCCCTGAACTTACTGATAGGAGACTTTTTTTTTTTTTTTTTTTTTTTAAGGAAAATGAATGATCCACACACAACTAACCCCTCTAGACCACCACTGATTTCCTTCTAGGTTTGGTTTCAAACTGGCAGCCAATTGCATAGATTTTATCAGCCCATTGGTGAAGGCATCATGCAGAAATGAATCAGGATCTTTATTAAAATCAAGATCATTACTTTGATCTCTACCTCATTTTGCCAGTCTCATCATTCTATTGCAGAAAGAGGTTAAATTAATGAGATTGTTACCGTGCAAAGTCACACTGCTGGTTCCTTGCGTGTGGCCTAATTTCACAAATGGATTAACTAGTGATTTTTTTTTTTCCGAGTATTTCCAGGTATGGCAAACTTTAAAATCTGTGAATTTTCAGAACCATCCTTTTTGCCCATTTTGAAAATGAGGCCCAGCTCAGCGTCTTGCCCAGCCCCTCACCATGTCTCTTCGGCACCTTTGGACACCATGGAGACCCAGGTGGGGCTGAGCTTTGACTAGCACTGACCCTTTTAAACTATCCTCTCAAATTCTCTAGGAAGTTGAAACTTTCTGAAGTAATCACCCAATTCTTTGAAATAATAAGGATTCTTAAAAACCATTTTCCTTCTTTAATGGAAGAATGAGATGTTAACAGAGGGCATCTAAAGGGCAGAGGTGTTTTGAATTTTTGGTTTTTTAGTCTTTTACAAGCTTTAAATTTCACTTTTCAAATGCAACTTCATTCCTTCAGACTCCTCCCAGTAATCCTCCCCAGTGTCTCCTCCCTTTGGTTCCACCTATGGTGGAACAAGGATTGCCTTTCTTCATCCCCAAATCATGACCCTCTGCTGCCTTGCGTGGCAGAGGGTGTGCTGCCGCAGAGCCTCAGCGGCTGTGCCTTCTTTCAGGAAACAGCTCCTGTACTCCCCCATCATTCCCTTACTTTACCTGTCTCTAGCTTTTCTCCCTATACTCCTAGTGTCACCTCGAGACATTTTTATTTTCAATTCCAAGTGGAGAGTGTGACCTCAGATTGAGTAAGGACTCACCTATCTTTACTTTGTTTAGTAAAAGTCTTCAGCTTCCAGGGATAGGATGAGGTGGCCACTTCACAAAGGATCCAAAACACCACCCAGTAAAGCTCACTAAAAGCTGCAGCAGCTGAGAAGGTTCTCCTAGCACACGCCTTCTTCACAGCCACAGGTGCAGCACACAGAGAGGAGGTGGAGAGGGAAGGGGGAGAAGAAAGGAAATGGGTCCTGAAGATGTTGCCCAATTTCAAGGATCTTAGCAGTCTTCATGAGCAGTTTGGGGAGGGAGTTGTTTGATAATGAGTAAAGATGGTTCCACAAAGATTACCTGATCCCACTTACACAAGAATATGTATTCACAGCTGATATAATTATATTCATGTCCTATCCCTAGAACTCACTGAAATAGACTTAACAAGTCAGCCTTTCGGTTTGGGCTGGAGTTTTGGGGAGTGGATTGTTAGGATAGAGAGAAAAGTACTCGGTACACATTTTCTGATGAATGTTATGTACACTGTTTCAAGCTGTTGAGTGGCGCTTTGTAGAGCTCCATGTCTACGTTCAGTGTCAACACCGTTGTTCAACAGTTCTGCATGTCTTCACGCAATGTAATCTAACTTCGGTGCCCCTTGGGCCATCCATAGAATCATTTACAGCAGGGTCCCACTTAATCTACTGCAATGGTCATGCACAGTTATCAACAGACATAGAGCTTCAAGGGTCAGATTGTATCAGTTAAGAGTTTTCTGTCTTTGTACTTTTGCCATTTCCAAAATGGGTTTATAATTTAAGAAAAAAGGGTGTGGGTAGGTAGTGATGTCCTTAGCATTTAGGAATGACATAGCCTCTGGAGTCTACAAACTGTAGAAACTTTAATCTGATCACTACAGCCTCTGAAATCCAAAGTAATAGAGCCTATGGGTCTGCTGAGGGGGTTTAGAAGACTTCAGATTTAGGATAACACTAACTTATTCCTGACCACAGCAGCGAGAGGCCATGAATGCAGAAAATGTGCTTGGCACTCAGTCTTGCTTTTGTTTATCCATGACAGAGGACCTGAGACACAGAGCAGCTGAGAACCCAACCTCCAGCTGGGCTGGAGTGTCAGGCTTGGTACAGGGTGACTTTGGCACACCTTTGTCAGACTGTTAGAACAAACTGGAATTTGAGCTTTCATTTACCCTAGTGTACTTTCTTTAAAAAAAAGAAAAAAAGAAAAAAAAAGTATGTGGTATAATCGAGATGGATACCTGTATCTTTAAATTACGTAGGGAATTTTGTATGTTTAAATAATTGTCCTGGGTTCCATAATACTTATCTTAGGAACTGTTTAGTAAAAGAAATTACATAAACCGTGCATTTGTGAATGCCCCCCTTAGAGCATTCATCCAAGTTCAGTGTGTAGTGTGATGGTTATTATAGATATTTAAAGTATAGTAAGTGGCTGTGTAACAGGAGAGACTGCGGTTTACCTGCGTACTTAAGGGTAACTCCTGCCCACGTAATGAAATCAGTATTGTCCTTTCCTGTCGGTTTGATCAGTTGCAGTACTGGTAGCTTCCTGCTTGTGACTGTTACCTAAGTGTGTCGATGTACATCTGTAGAATGTACACGTGAAAGTGCCTTTCTATTTTAGAGGAGTTGTAGCCTTGCTCTTGTACTGTCGCCCGCCCACCTGCCCCATCCCCGCCGCCCACTGGAGTGTTTTGAAACTTCCTCCGCTCCCTCCAGCTTCTCCATCCTGTCTGTGCCTCGGTGCTCAGTAGTGTCCCGTCTGGCGTCCTTGTCGGTCATCAGACTGTCTCGTTTTCCCTGTAGACGTGATTGTGCCTTTCTCGCCCCGGTGGTGGCGCTCCGGTGTCCCCGCGTCCCCCGAGTCGTCCCTCGCCGCCGCTGACCACCGTCGTGTCACCCATGCTGTCTGCCTCTTACCGCGATGTTCCCTCCTCTGTGAGGTGAAAATAAAGGCGGATGCTTTTACAGTTCTGGAAGAAAAAATCTGTTTTGTTAATCTGTTGTGACAATGCACTTTTATGTAGAGTACTGTACATTTTGGCATGTACCGTTACAGGCTTCAGCATACAGTCGCGTTTGTTCTTCACGGTGTATCTTTATAATAAATAAGATAGTTCTGGCTGCCTTTGTCTGCTTCCAATTTGGTGTGATTTTCCATGGTGTTTTCGTTCCTTTCCTTCCTTTCTCTCATCACTGTTTTCCCCCCAGAGAGTGGTTTGCATTAAATACTGTGAAACATTTGCCTTAAAAAAAAAAAAAAAAAAAAAAAAAAAAAGTTTCTCTCTCACTTTCATTTTTTTTCTGTACATTTGAAAATGAGGCGTCAGGCACAGGGCCCTGTCCATGAAGCTGTGGTTTTCATGGTGTGTCGTGCAGGAAGAGGCCCTGGAGAGGCTTACCTGAGACGCCCAGAGAACACAACCCTCCCAAACACACGCCAGACTGAAATCTCTCTTCTGAGAAGGACTCTTTGGCATAATAAACCTTGTCAAGCTGAGATTTAGTTTTATTTGAATAAACTGAAATCTAATACTTAAGTATTGACTATGTTTAGAATTCCCCATGTATTGATATTTTTTCTTCAAACATTTATAAAAACAAAGTCTAGCAATACAAAATAGTTTTGTAAAACAGTATCGGGCATGTGCTGGACTGAATATTGATAAGAGATGTGGAGGTTTTTTTAATGACATAAATCAAGGGGAAAAAAATAAAGTATTAAATAATACAGAAGAGTGTACAAAGCATTAGCGTAATAGTTTTCACAAAGTAACATGCTGATGTATCCACCACCTAGATCAAGAAGCAGCACATTATCAGCATCTCAGAAGCTACTACACTCACGCCTCACCGAGGTTAATCAGTATCCGCTACAGTTTGGTTTTGCCCGTCAGGTTAACGTTCTATAAACAGGTTCATACAGTATGCAGATTTTGTGTCTGGTTCTTTTCATTGAAATTTATGTAAGAGTCATCGTTGTTAATACAGCAGTAGTTTTTCCACTTTTACTGCTATATAGAATTCCATTACATGGATCCACTCAATATTTAAATTAGTATTTCCTGATTCACATTGGGGATTGTATGCAGAAATCTTTAGACATGGAAAAACGAATGAAAAAAAAAAAAATCCCACTTGCTAAAGGAACTGTTTTCCCAAAACATGATGGAATGATGATGAACTAAGCCATTGACTGGACGGCCTACCTGAATATAGAGGTAGTTGCTTTTATTCATTTCCCAAAAAACTGTCCAATCTGGAGGCAAGAAGTGTTCGCAGATGACACTGAAACTAGTTTAAACTTTACTTGATGCTGCAGTTCTCTTATCTGATGCTGCATGCTTTTCTTCAATGACCACTTTAAAACCAGGAGCAATAAATACCCAAATCAGACAGTGGGATTGTTTCAGGAAAGCCCACTTGCCTGCATCGCTCTTACTGCTACCCTCAAATCCGAGAGCTTCAGCCTCCCACAGCCCTCTCCATGTGCTCCTGCCTCCTCACATCCCTCACTCCTGAATCAGAGTCCCATTGGAGTGTGTCTGGTTATCACTTTTCACGGTTCAAAAGCCCTGTACAAATCTTGGGCAGAGAAAAGGAGTTTTCCGGCTTCTACCTTGAATAGTTTGGGCTTCTAAGAAGGAAAATTCACCAAGTTTGATATAGAATATTAAAAAGGTCTTGGAAAGCCCAAAACTATGGCAAATTCCATTCCATGGGCCATATATCCCCTTTTGGGTTTTGGAAAATATGGTCAATATACGTTTGTGGGGGGAACAGATTGCTCCTCTTGGAGTTCTGAAATAACATGCTTTGTTCAGCATGAATATCTTGAAGTTATGGCATGAGCCAAGAGATCTCCAGCTCTAGGGTATTTGTAATCCAGTCCGGGCAACTGGCAGGTGCATTCTTCATACCCACCAGTTCTCTAACAGGAATGCCCCCAAGGGTGATTGGCTTTCTTTAAGCTGCTTGGGTGTGCAATGAGGACTGCTAATGAATTACCCTCTCAGCGATTATACACTGTATTAATCTTTTGTCTTTGACATATCCAGGGAATCCCTTGTGTAAAGATCATATCCCTCTAAAAGAAAGTAGATGATGGTGTCTGTAAGCTAGGGGAGAGGAAAGCATCATCAATAGACTGGTGGCATATTCAAAACTGTACAATGACGGCACAGTAACTGATTTGAAAATGAAGTTTGAGGCACTAGGCCTTTGATGGACTGCATCCATTAAAAAAAGCAACATGGTCAAGATTTGTAATAGAAATTACAGTTTGATGAATTTTGGTCTGTGAGCCAGAGATGATTATTGCAATAGTAACTGAATATTAGCAAATACATTAGGAGAAGAGAGAAAGGAAATTTTAAATAAGCCAAAATCTATTATCAGTCCTAATTCAAACTCAGTTACTAAACTTCAACAAATTACCAACCCATTCCTCAATGTCCCAAACAAAAATGACCCACAGGACATTTTAATACACTGTCTTCTAATCCTTACACTATGTTTATTTTTTAGCAGAGTTGAATTCATATTCTGTATGTAATTGTGTCTCCTTGTTGGATTTTTCTCCCTCACAGCAGTTCACATTAGAAGTTTCAGTAAACATGATTTTTTAATAGCTGCATAATATTGTACCATATGAACACATCATAATTTATTTAATCATTTTCCTATCATTGTGTGAGCCTGTTCGCAGGTTTTATTTTTTCAATTGAATGTTATATTGTGGTGAGTAGCTCTATCCATAAGAATTATCTGTATTTGGATCATTAATTTAGCATAGACTCCAAAAAGGTGAAATCATTGGGTCAGAATGTAGTTAAGCATCTCTAAGGTTCGTGATAAATACTGCCAACGTCTTTTCCAGAAAGACTGCACAAATGTTCACTCCTGGCGGTAATGCATAACAGTACACAAGTATAAAATATTGTCATTTGTTTCTTTGCCAATGTAATAGATGAATAATAGGTTCAACCTAAATTCTTGGCAGTCTTTGTTAATGTGCAAACCAACATCTCCAGAGTGCAAATCCCTACTTTACTCACCTCTGTGTCTTAAACCTCAGACACCTCCCTGTTGTATCAGCTGAACATCAGCACACAGAGATTTTCCTCAGGCACCTTAAACTCAACAAACAAAACTAAATCCATTTGCTTTCATTTCAAAATATATTCTGCACACTCCACATCCAATCTGTTCTGATTCTCATCTTCACTTTAACCGAGTTTTGTACTTCATTCCCTTTTGCCTCAACTACTGCAGTAGCCTCCTAGATAGTGTTCCTGTGCCCATTGTCTCCCTTGCAGCGGTTATCTACACTGTGGCTAATCTTTCTTCAAAACAAAACAAAAAAACTAATGCTCATTGAAAACATACTCTATACCAGACATTGTTTCAAATATGTTATATAATTATAACAGCCAACATGTATGGAGTGCCAGACCCCATGTTACAAACATTAATTAATTTAATCCTCACAAGTAAGCCAAGAGAGCTACAATTATTATCATTATCCTTACAGGCAAGAAAATTAAGCCACAGAGGGGTTAAGAACTAGCCATGGTCACAGAGCTAACCAGCGACAGAGCCAGGATTTGGTTCTAAGCCGCCCAGTCCTGGAGGTTGTGCTTGTAACCACTGCATTCTGATCCCTGTAAGATGCTCTTGTCATTCCCCTGCTCAAAAGCCATACATGTTTTCTATTTCTTCTTGGTTCAGTCTTGGTAGGGTACATGTGTCCAGAAATGTATCCATTTCCTCTAGATTTTCAAATTTGTTGGTGTATAGTAGTTGTTCATAATAGTCCCTAATGATTCTTTGTATTTCTGTTGAATCCGTTGTAATGTCTCTTTTCTCATTTCTTATTTTTGACATTTGGGTCTTTTCTCTACTTTTCTTGGGTAGAACAGACGTTTCTCAAAAGAAGACATTCAAATGGCCAACAGGTATATGAAAAAATGCTCATCATCACCAATCATCAGGGAAATGCGAATCAAAAACCACATTGAGATACCATCTCACCCCGGTTAGACTGGCTATATCAAAAAGACAGAAAATAAATGCTGGTGAGGATGCAGAGAAAAGGGAATACTTCTACACTGTTGGTGGGACAGAAGATTAGTGCAGCCATTATGGAAAACAGTATCCCACTTCTGGATAAATAGGAGGACACTTCAAAAAGTTATTGGGGGGGCTGGCCCGTGGCTCACTTGGGAGAGTGCAGTGCTGATAACACCAAGGCCACGGGTTCGGATCCCTATATAGGGATGGCCGGTTTGCTCACTTCGGAGAGCGTGGTGCCGACAACATCAAGTCAAGGGCTAAGATCCCCTTGCCAGTCATCTTTTAGGGGAAAAAAAAAAAAGTTATTGGAAAGATTTGTATTATCTTTTAATTCTATTTTTCCACAAACCTTTTGAAGTACCCTTGATATTCAAAGGAACTGAAAACAGGATCTAGAAAAAATAAGTGCACACCCACGTTCATTGCAGCATTAATCACAATAGCCAAGAGGTAAAAACAATGCAAATGTCCATTAATGGATAAATGGATAAAGAAAATGTGGTGTATACATACAATGAAATATTATTCAGCCTTAAAAAAAAGAAGGAAATTCTGTCATTTGCTACCGTACAGATGAACCTTGAGGATACCATGCTAAGTGAAATGAGCTACTCACAAAAAAAGGGAACTACTGCATGATTCCATTCATATGAGGTATCTACAGTAGTAAAACTCTTATAAATGGAAAGTAGAATGGTTCCAGAGATGTGGTGAAGAGGAAAAGAAAAGCTCTTGCCCAATGGGTATAGTTTCAGTTTTGCAAGATGAAAAAGTTCTAGCAATAACACTACCATACTGTACACTTAAAAATGGTTATGATGGTAAATTTTATGTTATGTATTTTTCACCGCAATTTTAAAAAAAGATCACTCTGGATGCTGTAAAAATTGTTTGGGGGCAGGGATGGCAGGGAGTGGGTTGGGAGGGAATAGCAAGAGTGACAGGAGAGACCACAAGAAGCTACAGCAAGAAAGGAGGGTGAGAGTGGCTCGGACCAGAAAGCTGGATTGAACCCCATAGTTAACTATTATCTTGCATCTTTATCCCTCCCCACTAGAATATAAATTAATTTTTTCAAGAGACTTTATTTTTTGTATCCTTCAGAATTTATTGAATCCTGATTATTTTACTTTTAGCATTTATTTTGTAGACTCATGTGCAGGAAAAACAATGTCAGGCAGAAAAGAGACATTGAATAAGTTTTTCTAATGAATCTGTTGATGTTAATAGAATTTACTTATTTATAATTTTCATAGCTACCTTATATGCTATTGTTTCCACTGTTTTTGCTCTTTTAGAAAAATACTATGAATCTCTGCATTTGTCACTCATTTTCTATCATCCTATTCCTTGTGATGGATACTCAAGGGCATTCATCTATGGGGTGGAAGGGTATGAGCAGTTTTCTAACTTTGCTAATGTTGATGGATTTCTGGGTGCCTTGACCCTAAGATTAGGGGTTTTGTCATAGGCAAAGCTGAAAGGAAATGATGAAACCTTTATAGAGGTTAAATCTGTTAATCTGGTCTTACACCAAGTACAATGGGGCTAACCGGAGAATGGTATGCCATCCAACTTAACATGCATGTTTGGGGCCTCAAGGTAAGTAGAATCAAGCCATGAGTGTCACCACACATGGAAAATCTGACACTTGACATTTGTCCCCTGTACCTTTAGGCTGCTGCATCACTGCAGTTCAATAGGAGAAAAGCTGGTGAAAATGTTACCAGCTGCCAGCTATCAATGAAGAAAGAAGGCACTTCTGTAGGAAAGATCGCCTTCTCTGAAGAATCGATAGCTTTCTCAGAGAATTTCAGACGGCATGAAATTCTCTGAGCTGAGCTACCTGCGCGGCAGGGTCTGAACTGCTCATGCTGTGGGACAGGCAAGTGGCTGGTTTGGTTTGATAACTGCACATCTGGAAATAGGGCCTTCTTGGCAAGAGAAAGGATGTAACAGGGAGAGATCAAAGATAGTACACAGGCCTCCCATATAATTCAGTGGCTTTTCCCACCCTTCATCTCTCCTTTAGACCCCTACCATATGAAAGCAATGTGTCTACCTCTCTACCCAATCACTCACTGAGCAAATATTTATGCATGTTACCATGCATCTGACACTGTTGGAAGAGCTGGATCAGTGCCTAAAACACTGTAGTACAAATATTTGTTTATACATCTGTATTAGATTAATTAGCGCTAGCTGCTATAACAAGCCCCCAAACTGAGTAACACAATCAAGGCTTATTTCTCCTTCACATCACAGCCAGATGTGGGTCAGGCAGCTCTCCTTCAAGAGATGCCTTGGAGATCTGGGCTGATCCCATCATGTGTCACTGCCACCTTAAATATGTGGCTACTGTGAAGAGGAAGAGGAAGCAGCACAGTCATGGGTGCATAAGGATTTGTGGCTAGGTATAGAGATTTGGGTCACTTCCGCACGTGTCCCAGTCACATGGCCCAGCAAGGGAGGCTAGGAAATATCCATCTTCCCGTAATTCAAGAAAAACAACAACAACTGGATTTGATGAATACTTAGCAACATAGCTATCACAATATCTATCTCACCCTATTGGACTCAGTCCTTCAATTGCTGAACTTGGCCTTATTTATCTTTCTCTCTCCAAGACCTCATACACCACAAAGCATGTAGTAGGCACTCAAAAAATAAAAAATAAAAAAGTTACCGAATGATGGTCTCATATCCTAATTAAGCAAAGGTAGTATTCACTGGAAAGTAGGGAATTCCACTTTTGATTGCAGAAAATATCCACAAACATTCACACTGTTTCCTTTCTGATTAATGGAAAGAACTTTCAAGCTGGCTGGCTAAAGCTAAGAGTAAGAACCAAGCCAGGCTGATTTTTCAGAGAACAGCTCATGTTCCTGGCCATACTCTAGCCAAATGAGTTAATGAAGGTAAATACTTGTAGTTAGAAAAGAGTATAGATCTCAAATATGCTCGTATCTATGAAATCTATTAAAAAATCAAGACTTGTGACTTGATCATTTGCCTCCAGGAGGCAATAATAGGGTAGACTCTGGAGTCACACTTGCTGGGTTTGAATCCCTGATCCTTCACTCACCAGTTGTGTGACCTTAAGCAAGCTCCTTCATCTCTCTGTACCTCAGTTTCCCCATCTGTAATTTAGAGAGATTAATAATCCCAATCTCATAAAATTGTGGTGAGAATTAAAGGAGACAACATGTAAAGCAATTAAACACTCCCTGATGCATACTTAGGAAGAACTATGCTAGAATAAATACCACTAAATTGTCTGAGATCAGGAATTTCTAAATTAAAACTATTTCCTGCTTTGTATCTGTCCTTTATTCAAAAAAGGAAAATTTTCTGTGGTCATTCCTGATTTGTCAAGCATGAAATAATAAAGCAACTAGAAGGATTGTGATTTCAAGTGTATGAAAATTCTAAGACCCAATTGCTTTTGAAAGAGATTAATCTAGAGTAACCACCACCCTCCTAGCTGAAACTGAAGTAAATTAAAATTGCTACCGATGGAATCATTCTTTGATGAAAATACAGCTTTATTTATTTAAGTCTAGTAAGTAATGAGGAAATCTTCGACTGCCTTGGCAAGGTAAAAATATCTCCTCTCCTGCATGAAATTGATATTAAAGGGCCAAGCCCGTGGCGCACTTGGTTGAGTGCTGCGCTGGCAGTGCGGTGACACTCCCGCCGCGGGTTCGGATCCTATATAGGACTGACCGGTGCACTCACTGGCTGAGTGCCGGTCACGAAAAACCGACAAAAAAAAAAAAAAATCTGTTCCGGGCCGAGCCAGTGGCGCACTCGGGAGAGTGCAGCGCGGGGAGCACAGCGACGCTCCCGCTGCGGGTTCGGATCCTATATAGGAATAGCCGGTGCACTCACTGGCTGAGTGCCGGTCACGAAAAACCGACAAACAAAAAAAAAAAAAAAAAAAAGAAATTGATATTAAAAATAAAAAATCCTAAATCGAAATGCATGAACATCATGTGCTGTGATAACTTATGGAAGACATGTCAAACATCACTCAGAGATCAAGGTTAGGAGACAGTGAGGAGGACCATCTCTGCCCATATACACTTCCAAGCCACCACCGCCCCCGCCACCCTTGCCATTCAGTGGGACTATGTACTAGATTCAGCCAATAGGATGTGAGCAGAAATGACCTGTATCACTTCTGGGTTGAAACATAAAAGAGTGGGTTCAAGCTTTCCAAGAGCTCTTGTCCCCCGCCATACCAATCATAGAGCTCTCCTGTTGAGATGGCAGAGCTATAACACTAGCCATGCAAAGATGATTTCGTTGCGTGGAGGATGACCATCCTGGACAGCTGTCTGGACTCGAGTGGACTCTACAACAGCAGGAAATAAACTATTGCTGTGTTAAGCGACTGATGTTGAGAATTATTACTACAGCACAATCTAGCCTTTCCTGACCAAAAAATGACTTTTCCTTTCTTTTTTCTCTTCCTTGGAGTTCATAATTATCTTCATTTCATTTGCTTAGTTTTCTATATACATAAGTAGATAAAAAATAATTCATTCTTAAAATCTTCTACATAAATGTTCTCAAACTCAATGGATTAAAACATGCTATAGTTCATAAATCTTCTTGGATCCATCACTCACAGAGCCATTTGATCTGTTCCAATATGACAGGTTGTTCTCTAAGTCTGCTGCATAACCTAAGATCCCTGGGGATTCGCTCCACTTTTCTCTCGAGTTGGATCCATTATCCTGGACCTCATACAATCATCTCAGCTGGTGATGACTAGGCTAGATTTAATGGAGTATATCCTCCATCAGCTTCTTTATAGAGAGAGTGCATTTTGAGAGCTTGCATGTCTGAAAAATGTCTTTACTCACACTTCACTGTGATAGTTTGGTGGAGTATTTATACTCCTTATAGGATATATATAATATATATTAACATCCTAAGCAATAATAATAATATTAAGAATAATAAGAAAATCAATGTGGTCAAAGAAAGGAAAAAAAGATGTTCTCCTAGTATTTTCCAGTGTAAGTGGTAATGACCCAGCCCCAGATTCACTTGGCTTTATTTCCTATCATTCTAGATTTCTCAGTGGAAAGGCTAATAGAGCCCATATGTCAGGAGATTCATGTATGAATAATCAATACCACGGGGTATAGCTATTCTCCTATTTTCCTTGTCCTTTTCTCTTCACAAGGAAACCCAGATTCTGGCTGCCAGTGGCTGGGTCCTTGGGCATATAACTTCGAGTTAAACATTTAATATCAGTACGGCAGAGGAGGAAGGCTTTCTTAGAATGGGCTATTATCTGGAAAGCATAAGCATGAGGTGGCAAAAAGATGTAGAAGCAGGATAAAAAACTAAGAGTCAAGGCAGGATTGACAAACAAGAAGGATTGTGCCCATATTTCTCTATTTACTCCAACATTGCAATTTTCTCTCATAATTTTGAAGGCATTGCCTCAGTGATGCCATTGAACACTCCAAAATCAATTTAATTCTGTTACTTTGTATGTTTTTTCTATATGTCATTTTAAAACATATATCATATATCATGTTTTCTCCAGGTTTCTGAAATTTCAGAATACCCTGGGGTAGATCTATTTTGATTCATTGTACTGAGGGCCATTTCAATCTGGAAACTCCTATCCTTTGATTCTTGAAAGTTTTCTTCTATTATTTCTATGATGATTTTATCTCCTCCATTCTCTCTGTTTTCTTTTTTATAATATGTAATATGTGGAGGTTAGACCCCATGAACTGATCCTTTAATTTCACTACTTTTTTCTACTTTTCATCTGTTTGACTTTTTCCTCTATTTTCTGGGAGATATCTTCAGCATTATCTTCTAACTCTTCTATTAAGTATTTTCGCTTTTGCCCTTATGTTTTTGATTTCCAAGAGCTCTTTTTGTTATCTGGATGCTCCTTTTTTCATAGTATCCTCTTCTCATATTTTCTCTTGTTTTGAGAACACTAGTGACAGTTCCTATAAGTTTTCTTCTCTTTGCATACTCTGTTTCCTCTAAGTTGCTTTTTTTTTTTTTTTGACATGTTCATTTTGCTTTCTTTTATGTTAAAGGATTTCCTAAAATTCTTGGTGATCCTTGGTTGTCTGCTCATATTTAAAAACAAGCACTAAAAAACTAATTGTCATAGATTATTCTTAATAGCTAAATGCTGAAAACAACCCAAATTCTATCAGCAAATGGGTGAATGAATAGATACATGTGACATAGCTATACAATGGGATATTATTTAACAATGAAAAGGAATAAGGTACTGATACATGATACAGCATGGATGAACTTTGAAAATATTGTGCTAATTGAAAGAAGCTAGTCACAAAAAGCCACACATTGTATGAATCCATTTATATGAAATGCCCAGAACAGTCAAATTCATAAAAACAGAGAATAGAGTCATAGTTGCCTTGGACTGGGGAAAAGAGTTTAGGGGAGAGGAATGACTGCTAATGGGTATGTGATGTTCTTTGGGGGATGTTCTTTAAATGTTTTAAAATTTATTGTGTGATGGTTACACAACTGTGAATCTACTAAAAACCACTGAATTGCACCCATTAAAATAGTGAATTGTGTTATGTTGAAAATGGCCTGTATTTAAATAGCCCAATTTGTTGCAATATGTAATAAAAGATCCATTTAAAGAATATATTCCAAATAAATGCATGTTTATATTTTCAAAAAAAAAAAAAAAACTAGCAAATTGTATGAAATGGGAATTATATCTCAATAAAGCTTATACCAAAAAAGCTATTTGAAAGCTCTGTTACATACAAAGAAATAAACTGGCGACTCCTTTAAGCCAGTGAATCATTGTAGGGTCTCTTTGCAATAGCAGCCTAACTTTATTCTCACTAATGTATTATGATTTGCTCCCTCAAGTGAGTAAATCTCTGGTCTTCTGCTGGAGCAAGGAGGGGTGGGTGTATTTGTCGGGGCACATGGAGTTGGAAAAAATATTGGGACCTAACTCCTTCTTGTGTATACAAATCTCCTTGTTTCAGCCTCACTTCACAGAAGTACTAGGTGCAATAAATTTCTGAGGCTTTGAGAACTTTCCTTAGCACCAGTCAGTTTTCCAGGTTCAACTTTCTCCAGATGCTAAATCAATTCTTCTTTGGTAGCTCCTTTCTATCTTCCAAGACTTTGTTACTGTTGACATCTCTCTTATTCTCTTTAACTTGTGTATCTACATCCTTTTTTAAAGTGCCCTTTATGGTCAATGAAAGAGGTGTTGGGAGGCACCAAAGGTAAAACACCTGTTTTCAAATCACCACCTTTAAACAGAAGCTCCTCCTTTCACCTCTTAAAATCCTTTCTGCTTAAATCAACCAGAGTTGGTTTCCGTTGCTTGCAACTGAAAGCTCCAAATGACACAAGTATTCAGAAAGAATTTTCTTCCTAATTGAGGTAAAATAGTTATTCCTGAGGGTAAGTAAATAGAACCCTGAATGTTAAAGAGATGAGGACCAAGCTATGGTTTAACTAGGGATAATTTCCCAAATTCTGCAGATCACAACAGTTGCAAAATGGCACCTGTCTATGTCAGATGGATGTGAGCAGCATTTGCTACTTCAAGAGAAGATGGCTTGGAACAGACCCAGCCAGAACTTACCCTTGCTTTATTTGGTTTAATCACCTTAACATCCAGAAGCAAAACAGTGGGAGAAAGTGTTTTGTTTCATCTTGGAGGTATTTTAGTTTTCCTTTTTTTTTTTTTTTTTTTAACACACACACAAAAAAATTTTTTTAGAAAAAATAATGATTAGAAATGAGAAGAACTTGCTTAGCAAAGGTATGAAGCAAAATATACAACAAATGCTTATTGAATAAATGAAACACCTGACCAAAACAAATAAGTTACATGACCATCCATGATAGCTCATAAATTTCCACTTGAAAAAAGAAAATTTATAATACAGCTTATTTAGAATGGGAATGTGTTAATGAAGAAAAAATAGTAACCAAGTGTCCCCAGTGACATAAGTAGAAAAGAAGAGATTAAAGTGTATCTGATTATGTGACTCCCAAAATCATCTATGGACTCTAGAAATAATTTTCATTAAATAGAGGATATTTCAAAATAAGAATTCAAATGTAGGTCAGATGCAGGTCACAAGCTTAAAAAGTCTACTGGAATTGAGAAATCTATTTCGAATGAAGGTATTATAATTGAATCTTGACAATGCAGAACAAGTAGAAAAGGTTCTATAAAATAATTACTAGGAAGTTCTAGACAAGGAGTTCTAGTCACGGTAAAGAGAGAAGGTAACTGTTAAGCCATCCCGCGTGGTGGTGCAATTTATCCTTATTATACTCTTAGAGTTAAATTGCCTGAGCCCCAGCCTCCACCTGCCAGTCACATCAAGGCTTCCAGAAGTTCACCTATTCCCTCCCAGGCTCTCATTCCTCTCAGATTATGGGCCTAGAGGTTCCTTCTTGCTTCCAAGTGTCTCAGGGAATGCAGCGGTTGTCTGGCTCCATCCTGTAGCAACACACTGAGTGTGACAGAGAAGCACCAACAGCTGAGCAGTTGCTGGTCCTTGAAAGCTGTGCCCAAAGCACAGTGCTAGACAAAGTCCCTACTCTCAGAGGAGACACAGGTGCTAAGGCAGCAGTGTCCTCTGAAATGCAAATCAAAAATAGGTGGCACTGACACAAAAGAACAGAGGTGCACATTGGCACATGACTCAGATGTCCAAACAATTTCACTGAAGTAAATAAGCATTTCAGTAAAAACAGATGCTAAAGGCAATGCATATGAGTACATATCCTATAATTCAGCCTAGTAAGTAAAGGAAGTACTTCTCAGCATTTATTTGGTGGTAATTATTTGCTAGATTGCCCAACTGGAAGGACAATGAGACCATTTTCTCATTTCCAGCTACTCTAGGGAAAGCCCTAGAGAGAGTTGACTTAAAATTTAATGTTATTTTAAACTATGCAAGACATATTAATTTAACTTGTTAACATGTAAATGTCAAAGGGACAAATAGAAAATTATGTCATGAATAAAGAAATAAAAGAATTATGTATGCTGAAGTCAGGATAAGCACTCCCACGCACTAGAAAATCCCTGCCTTCTTCCTGAGTTAAAGAATCTGGTACCCAGGGAATGAATCAAAAAAACAGCAATGTTAACTTTTTGTAGGCAGCTAGACAAAGGATTGAATTCATAATGGTGCCAGACCTTCACTATTTATATGGGCATCTTTTTCCTTTCTTTTTCTTTTTTTAAACGTACATTGGAAAGCTCTATATAGTGACTTAGCTCTTAGCACCTCACAAAAGTCTGCTTATCTTAGACCCCTGAGCCTGTACAGCTTTCTTAGATCTTTGCTGGGAAGAGGCTTTTAGGGTGGATGTTTATATTGCACTTAAGAAAAAATTCTGTCTGCTCTGATGAGCAAGAAGGACAGTTAAAAGACCCCAAAAAGAGCAGTCAATAATCCTCCAAAAAAGGAAAACATGTCATCTCACTTCCCCACTTAAGCCCCCTAAGACACTGTGTGAGCCCTTAAAGGCAGATAAGCCTAAAACTAGATATAACCCTGCACTGAACAGTTTTACATGCCAATGCACCTTCTTTTTTTTTTTTTTTTTTTTAAACTCAAGGTAGTTTGAGTTGGGTTTCTGTCACTAGCAAATGTTCATATTAATACAGACACCAAATTATTAACAGGATTATCTTCAGGTAGTAAAATTACAGGTGGTTGTTTATTTGCCCTTTCTGCCTCTATATGTTTTGTTTGTCTTTCAGTATCGACAACAAACTTACTAATTTTGCAATAAAAGAAAAATTAAAGTGTCATTTGAATGTATGGAGAAGAGAGAATGCCACTGGGGTTGGAGACCTGACAAATGCCCAGTTGATCTAAGAAAGGGCTCTGGACCCTTCTTGGAAATCTCCACTCACTACTCCACTTCCAGGACTCTTTTGTGCCCCCTCAATCATGTTACTTGCATAATCCACTTTAAAAATCCAGAGATAGGAGAATGGAATGATTTCTAAAAATCTCTGTCATGTCTGTGATTTTCAAAATGACCTCTATTCCTACTTGGGTCATAATTTAAATTAATTAAAGCTAATGTTAGTGCTATAGTTTTTTTTGCAAGAGAAAAGCATGGCACAGGAGAAATTTTTTTCTTTCCAGTAAAAACTTCCATACTTAAAAAAGAGGAAGACACTATTGATAGGGCTTTGGATGCTGATAGCTGGACACTCCATTGAAATGAGTTTAAACTTGGTGAGCATGTTCCACTTGTAAAGAATGAGTGGAAATGGGCTTAATTTGCTGCTGGAGGGAGTTGTTCACTTTCAAAAAAAACTATAGGTCCTCAGTCGAGGAGGTGATTCTATTACCAAGGGGAGTCGTGGAATGAACCTTGGGACTAACTCGTCTGAAGCACCCTAAGATAGGCTCTGGATCTCTCTGGAAATCTGGATAGCAATTTATCTGGACCTGTGACTGATCTCAAAGTTCTTGTCAGTGACCAGTAAGTCTGTGCAGAGCACAAAGAGTAACAGTTAGTGTTCATGATTGCAAGCAAAAGAAACCAAGTCTGAATAATTTAAGAAAAAGGTGTATTTCTTTAAAGGCTAGTCGTTAGCTCAGAGAACCTCCACAAAGGGCAGAGAAGTAAGCTCACAGTCACCTAGCTAGGAACTCCCTCAGTCTTGCCACAGAAATGATTAGGAGATATCACTGCTTCTTCCACTGTCCCTGAGTCCAGACACTTTCTGCAGCCCATACCTACCACACCCCAACACCGCCTCGTGGAAGGAAGGAAAGCAGGAAAGAAGAAAAGGAAGAAGGAAGCAGGGAAGGAAAGGAGGGAGGGAGGAAAGAAAAAGAGAGTCTAACTAAAACACCAAGCCAGCTGGTGGTAGCACCTTTGCACTTTCTTCCCTAGGCAGACCTTGCTGGTGACACCTTTCTGATGGATTTGTTTCTCATGGGTTGATTGGGAATCCTGAATATACCAAGTCTACCCCAACCAAGGTGAGCAGTTCTCACCTCATCAGTACCTCTTCATTTCCTTCTAGTACCTTCCAGCACTGAGTCACACAGTAATCACTGGCTTCACCTCTTGGCAGAACCCCATCTACCACAGCTCCTTTGAAGACAAAGGAAACTATTTTAATAAAGCCCGAAGAGATTAGCAAGAAATTGTTTCTGCTGAGGAATGTGGGCTCTGTGGTCAGATTTTCTAAGCAAACCTGGAAATCTAGACTTTCATGCAAATTATTCCAGTCCTGCATGTTGGCCTTTAGTTTGTAACCCCTAAATAGAACCTGACTCTCAGCCCAAGAAGAGGCCTTAAAAATGTGCATTTTCCCCCATCTGCTCTCACTGTCTCATTTAATAACACCCTACTTCTCACAAATCCCTCCAGGTATCATTCTCTCACTAGGCCAAGAAAACCCAACCAATCACCCAGGTACATGAAGAGATTGCTTCCCACCCCACCCTTTGCTTATTCCTGCACACTAACACTGTACAGAGAATGGTATAGTCTGATTCATGAAGCTTGCCACCATCTCTCTTAGATCCCAGCCAGGAAGTTGCTGGAAACAATCAAGAATGAAAATAATAAGGTGTTGCTGGCTGTTAATAGGCTGAATGACACCCCCCGACCCCTGTTCCCATTCATATGTTGAAGCCCTAACCCCCAACACTCAGCATGTGCCTATGTTTGAAGGGCCTTTAAAGAGGTGATTAAGTTAAAATGAGGCCATTAGGGTAGGCCCTAATCCAATTTGACCGGCGTGCTTAGAAGAAGAGGAAATTTGGACACACACAAGAGACACCAGGAACGTGCGTGTACAGAGGAAAAGCCAGGTGAGGACATAATGAGAAGGTGGCCATCTGCAAGCCAAGGAGAAAAGCCTCAGGAGAAACCAAACATGCTGACACCTTGATCTTGGACTACTAGCCTCCAAAACTGTCAGAAAATAAATCTTTGTAGTTTAAGCCACTGGTCTGTGGTGTTTTGTTATGGCAGCCCTAGCGGACTCATACACAGGCACTGGAGGGAAGCATTAGGCAACAGAGAGGAGACTCTCAGACAAAAGCCCAGCCTCTGATTTATGCAGGATTGTAAACCCTGCAGTCATAGTGCCTGAGTTTGGATATAAGAGGTATTTAACCCAACAAGATCTACTGAGCCTCTCCACAGGATCTCATGTGAAGCAGAATATGTGCAGTGATGGGATTTAGGGGTTACAAATTATAGGGAATGCTCTTACAGTTTCCCTCTTAATCCCCAGGGGATTTTCCTATACAACAGAGTTTGAGAATCACTGTCAAAATATCATGTATAAATTCTTTTTTTTTTTTTTTTTTTTTTTTTTATTTTATTTTGTCGATATACATTGTAGCTGATTAATGCTCCCCATCACCAAAACCTCCCTCCCTTCTCCCTCCCCCTATCATGTATAAATTCTATAGTAACAAACTCTCACTATAAAAATACACTGGGGGCCGACCCCGTGGCTCACTCGGGAGAGTGCAGCACTGGTAGCGCCAAGGCCGCGGGTTCGGATCCTATATAGGGATGGCCGGTGCGCTCACTGGCTGAGCGTGGTGCGGACCACACTGTGCCGAGGGTTGCGCTCCCCTTACTGGTCAAAAAAAAAAAAAAAAAAAAATACCCTGGGAAGGTCTTTCTTTTCCGCAGAGTTCATGTTAATACACCAAAAGTAATTTCAGAAAAATCGAGAGGTTTATGAATTCATATTTGTTCCACTCTTTTCTCTAAATTCTTTAATGAACCCCAAGTTTAGCCAAACATTAATATTACCACTTGCCACGCTACTCGACTAATGTCAGAACCCTGTAGACATTGCCAATTGTAGCGCTCCTAATCCTGTTTGTGATGCCAATTGTAAAGCTAGGCAACCACGCTAGTTGTCAGGCTCTTTTACCTGCCAGTAATCCTGCCGACTGGGCCGATTGTAAAGCTAGGGCTGGGTCTGGAGCTCCCGACCCCTCAAGCCCATTGTCCAGACTGGGTCACAAACCATTCATAGGCCAGGCTGGGTCCCCAGGCCCCTTCACATGGGTCTATGAGCTAGGTAACCTGCCAAAAGGTCCTTGGAAGCCGGAGGTTGGAAAACATGGCTGCACTGGGTGGACACCCAAGGCAGACGCCTGCCTACCTGCTTCACTAAAACTCCTCTCTCCCTCTCTCCCTCTCTCAAGAACACAAGAATAGAAACAAAACTAAAAAGATACATTGGTGCGCATGTGCACTAACTCCACACACCCACAATTCGCTTACAAAGGATGTGCTAAAACCACACCCAACCGGACCCAAGGCGAGGGCCCTGACAAAACGATTCTATTTTCCCAACACCACTCTTTCTTTTCTAGAACCACAAAATGAGCAGCTAAATTAATTTCTTTTGGAGCCATCAAGAAAAAGGTCAATCAAGTCTGTGTAAATACATTTCCCACTGATGATCCCATACAGTGTACTATAAGCAAAAATGAATGAAACCTCCAGCAGCACCGGGAGGGAGTCAGGTCCCTCAAAAGGATTTGTCTCAAAGAATGATTCTAATAACACATCAGTGAGAAATATGTGATTGCATCGCATTGGGAAAAGTCTCCTTTATCACTTACAGTTCATTATATTTATTCTGGCCTATTCTATCTCATACCAGAATAACTTCAGAGGAATCCAATAGAGTTTGGCAGAATCACTTTCGGGGGGATTAAAAAGAAACCTAGCTTTTGCAATGTCATTCTTTAACATGAGTCATAAAAGACTGTAGGGGGCGTGGGCTATCTACTTGCATTACAGAGTTGAAAAGACTTAAACCGTGAAATCCAAGAAAAAGAAAAGGTTACATAAATCCTGAAATGTATGCAGAGAATATGAAAATTAACACCCTTTAAAAGCATGATACAATATGGTCAAGTTTTAAGGAAAGAGAGACAGGGCTTAATGAATCCAACTCCTCTAAAGAAACTGGTCCCCCAAATTTCCATTTCATTGCCATGACAACTAGTACTCCATCATTGCCATAGTAACCAGCTGAATAGCATTAGTCTAGAGACAAGTTCTCTGATTGGATGACCAACAGAAGCCATTAGGAGTCTCACAACAATGCTGAAAAGGCTGTTCTGCAATCACATTGACCTATTTCTAGCTTTCCAATGTGTTTCAGTTCTCCAGTGTATTTCCCTAAAACCGAATGTTTTTTGGAATGAGACAATTTCAAGAAGTGTGTAATAATTGTACGCCCACGTTATTGCTAAATCCAAGACCATTTGTTTTTTATCTCAGAAGTGCAACGTATGACAGCCACACCCTTCACCATGCCTTGCAGTTTAATTATGACATCCGCTCTGTTACATTAACAAGGCACGCTAGCAACAGCTAAAACCAGATGTTGGTTGCTGGTGACAACAAGCTGCCCTCTTTGTTTGATGAGGTCACTGACAAGCTAAACTGCAGGGAAACTTTGAGGATGAGGAGTGATAATCCTGTACAATAACAGGGGGAAAAGGATTCATGCATGTGGCAGCGCTCTTATTTATATATGCAAATAAACTAGTATTTATGACATAAAAATGGTTTTTAAGATATTATCCTTTCAAAAAGCTGTTGAACTTTTTAAAATAAAACATTTTTTCTAGATGATCTTGCTTGGTCCTTGCTCAAAGCCAACTAACTGCTTACGTATTCATGAACCATTCCTAGCGTGCTCTTGGGAGCAGGGATACTTTGGAAAATTAATTCCACCCCCAGTTTACCTCGCCCTCTACAGTTGGACCACACTTTTGCTAGGTGTGTACTGTTGGGAAACTTCCTTGAAAATTTCTAGCTCTCATAAGACATATTGTGAACCTACCAGTGGGTATCACCAGAGGTGCTAAAGCAACAAGCTTGGAAGTGCAATCTATCTAGTTAGAAGGCAGGGAGTTGGGGAGAAAGGTAGGGAACTTGCCTTGAGACTCGGTTTGCAGAGCATGTACAACTGAGTATTACAAATCAGTGAAAATAAAATTTTCTCAGATGCCTTTATTAATTCAAACAAATATTTCAGAGCACGTGCGATGTAGCAGAGACACTTCTAAATGCTCAAGATATATAAGTGAACAGACAACAAGCCCTGCCCTTGTGGAGCTTACATTCACATTTTACACAAGATTGAGAAAATGGCAATGGTCCAAGAATAGAACTATTTTGTGTGGGAAGACGGAAATTATGGAGAGCTCAAACCCCGAACATGTACTCAAAGCAGTGCCAAGGAATGTTATGTCCCAGCCACTGTGCTAAAGGCTGGAAATACAGGGGGTAGCAAAAACAGGCTAAGCCCCTGACCTCAGAGAGTTTACAGAACAGAGAGGGAGAGAGTTGCTCAGTAATAAATGACCATCTACTTACAACAGCAATCAGGGCTCTGAAAAAAGGAACCTAGAGCCCTTAGCCAAATAGGCTGAACAAGGCTGGGCAGAGAGGGGGCTGGGGCTTCCCAGGGAAGTGATGACTGAGACAAGGCCTGTAGGATTCAGGGATAAGGGCTGTGACATAAGGTGGAGGAAAAGCATTCAAGACAGGGAACAGCATGGGCTATTCCAGGGACCTAAAGAGAGCCAGGGAAGAATTCATGAGAGGAGTCTAGGGAAGGGGGCAGGGTTGCACACCACAAGAGCACTCACTGCTGCAGTTAGTAAAAACTAAATCCTAAAATCATTAAACCATGTACTACTAAATCAGACTATGTTCCCTAATTTATTTAATATTTCAGTTTAAATCTATACACAGAAAACAATTTTTGTTTTTGATGATAATAAAGGGAATTTAATTTGGTTTGAAATTGTAGTAAATAGGATTTCAACTCAACTAACAATTCTTGAGCACCATTTATATGCCCAGCACTAGGCGGAAAAAAATTAAAAACCCAGTTCCTGATTCTTACAGTCTAGCCATACACACAGAGCTATCTACAAATCCATCTAGAATACTCAGAAAGTGACCGGAAAGAAAGGTGTGTGCATAGGGCAACCTTCACCAGAAGGTTTGCATTTAAGCCAGCTGACGGGAAACCTCCCTAGATTGTCCGTCTACTGTCTTAGGGAAGCGGGCGTTCAAAGTATCTGCTGAATTACCTGGCAGGGGGCCACTATGAAGGAAGGTCAGGGTTTACTTGCAGATCACTTCTGAGCCTCCAGAGGGAATTCAGTTTCTCCCTCCTAGGAAAGAATTCGGTAATAGTAATTTCCTATCTAGCTACAGTAGCAGGATAAATTCATTTAAAATGCATATATGAGAACAGAAACTGATGCACAGCTAGCACCAAGAGAACAGATGTAACCAGTGAGAGATGAGTAAAAAGTTTAAGTGGATGCCTCATAGGAGAAAACATCCAATAGCTACTGGAATGCATCTTTCTACACAGCTAGCACAGTTTACCATCCAAAGAAAACCCTCTGACCCAAGATAAGCAATCCCACAGGCAGAATGACTAATATTAACAAATACATTTGTTCTCCTCAAAGCCACTTAGAAACGAAAAGCACTACATGCAAATGTTTATCACCGTTGCTGTTAATAATTACTATTTTGCCTTTACATTCACTATCTGAACATGACCCAGTATCTTAAGTTCCACAATTTATACAAGCACAGCAAGGTAGAGACAGAAGACCTGAACTGAAACATCAGAGCATGCTGCCATTTCACAAAGGTATAGTCTCTGCCAAAATAACAAGATTCAAAACGTAGGAACCAACAATACCACAAACACAATTTCTACATGGCAAGGGAGAATGCCCTACTGCGGATATTTTATAAGTGTCTCAGAATTTTCAATTTGGAAAGAAACTTCTGAAAGAAAGTGAGCCGAGATGCCAGGTACCGTTCAAGCTTTATTAAAGAAAGAAATCTACCGGGATGTGCTGAAAATGGGGGACAGCACCAGGTGTGAGGGTGATAGAGCTTATATTGGTATGTTGGTGCCAAGAGCTGGGTGATCTAATTCCGGGGTGGGGATTGAGTTAGGTCATGGGAATGGAGAGTTCTGCGCATGTGGAACACCGAAAGTTTCATTTTCTCTGAAACTATGAGGGTTTTTGTAAAAGAGAAGGGGGGGGGAGGTGGACAGTGTCATTTTGTACTTGGGCTTGTCTAAAATGATGCTGGTTATGATGCAGATCTATTATTTACAAGCCCCTATTGATCAGCCTCCATACTACATAATTGCTATCCTAGTTATTGGATTAAAAAAGGGAAAGAAAGGGAAGGGGGATAGAGAGGAAGGAAGGGAGAGAGGAAGAAAAGGACAAAAAGAGAGGGAACAGTGAAAAGAATTCAAATGAGTTAAACAAAATGCAGGAATGAAATCAGAAGCCTGCAACTCAGTACTTACTTAATTCTGTGTCTCCTCCTAGGTTGACTTCAAACTATTGATAGTCATTGGTTAGAAGGTTTGATCAGATATAGATAAGCTGTACTAAATGCTCCAATGGGTTCATCTTATCTTTAATAATAACTCCAGAGTACTGCATCAAAGCCTTTGTAGAAAATCCAGATGCACCCCAGGGGCTTTGGTCTAACCAGCATTCTTACCCATGACCCAGATGAGGCCATATATCACGTAATTACCGTGGGTCAACAGATATCTTTCTGAAATTTTGCTGGACAGCCCAGTATGTAACTTACTTTTAAAGTAAGTTTTAGTTGTTGTTTGGGGTTTTTTTAATTGGCAACTGGCTGGTTCGGAGATCTGAACCCTTGACCTTGGTGTTACCAACACCATGCTCTAACCAACTGAGCTAATTGACCAGTCCAATTAGTTTTTTAATCAGGATACAGGATGTTTCCATGTGTAGCACCCAGGAAGGGTATTAAGTGGATAAACTAGGTGTTCTGTTCCGTGACTAATTTCTATGCTGCTAGATTAATTTCCCCAGTGAGGAATTCTCCATTGGAATTTCCCTCCCTCCCTCCCTCTCTTCCACAAATTATAAGATATGTTTCATACCCTAGAAGAGCTCATAGTCTAATGAGTGAGAGAAGACATTTATTCTTTCATGGAGGTTTGAAATATCATAGCATTTCTAGTATCATGAATAGTTGGAAGGCAGGAGCCCAAGGTGGGGACCAGCCACATTATACCCCAGTGACCATAATATAAAACAGAAAGCTAAATGCCATGAGAGTGGGATGAACAAATTGGGACAGGAGTACTTGAAAAGGAAGAAATTTCCAACAGAGTGCTGAGGGAAAATTTAAACAGGTGACCTTTTCCCGGGTCTTTAGTGAGGCATAGGATTTTGATAGGTAAAGATGGCATCAGGTGATAATCAACGCTACTCTTTTTTCCCTTGGCAGCTGGCCAGTGCCAGGATCTGAACCCATCATTATTATTATTAATAATAATATTCGCTGCTTGTTATACTTGGTCTCTGAGCTAACCAGCCAGTGACAGTCAGTCCTAGATCAGAAGTTTTCAAAGTGCAATCCCTGGGCCTGGAGCATTAGCAACACCTGTGAACTCATTAGAAATGCAAATTCTATGATGTAGGGGGGAGGGGGGAGAGGGAGTGGGGAAAGAGGAATAGGTGAAGGGTCACGAAAATCAACTACAATTGAGAAGCTAAAATAAAAAATAAAATAAAATAAATAACAATAAAAAAAATTTTTTTAAGTGCAAATTCTAGGGTCTACCCTTGACCTATTAAAGCAGAAATGAGTCTTGGTTTCTGTGACTGGCTTCCAGGTGATTCTGATACATACTCTAGTTTGATAATCAATTATCTAGATTTAAGATTATCAACCTGGGGTCTATGAATTTAGATGGGGAAAAATACGTCTTTATTTTCCCTAATCCTTACTGAAATTTAGCATTTCCTTCCATTGGCAATAAACAACAATAATTAGGATTGCTAGATCATGTTATTTAATGCATTAATAAAGATGAACACATACAGATTTTAAAATATTTTTATAACTGTTTTAATATCATTGGTTTCCTTTGTAATTCTGTATATATAACTTTATGCATTAAAAATATTCTGAGAAAGTGTCCATAGGCTTCACAGACTGCCAAAGAGATCCCATCACACAAAAAAATGTTAAGAACACTTAGTCTAGAAGAATTCCAGACAATGAAAACTCTCAGCAAAGGCACAAAACTACAGGGCAGGGGAAGTATTCCATTTGGACTGAAATGTGAAGTAAAACAAGGAAACGGGAAGAGAAAAATGAAAAAAGACTGAACCTGGCCATTAGAATTAAGCTTTTTCCAGCAGACTCTGGAGACCTACTTAATCAGGATTTTTCTTTTTTTAAAGAAGAGGCAAGGAGCAGAGCAGAAGAGACACAACCAAATCAGGTTTTCAAAATAATTACCTTGTAAAGGTAAGAAAAATGGATTGGAATACAAAGAAACAGAATGTGAGAGACCCAGTAGGAGACTAGATTTCTAAGCCAGGCTTGACTAATAGCCTGAAGTGAAGAAGAGGGTGACAATGAAAATGGAAAAAAAGAGTTGAATATGAGAGAGCTCCAAAGATTTAACATTGAGTAAAAGAGAGAGAGGAATCAAAGATGACTCCGAAGTTTTAACTGGAAGTCACTGGAACAAAAGTCATACCAAGAAAAAATTAAGGGTGCCAGGTGGTGCACATTTAAGGAAGGAAAGTGCTGAGTTGCCTACAGGATATCTAGGCGAAAACATCCAGCATTTATTTACCTATGGTTCTAACCTTCAAGATTTTTTGCATCTGCCAGCAATCCCAGTACTGCGTATATAGCCAAAGGAAATGACCTCAGTATGTCAAAGAGCTATGTGCACTCCCATGTTTATTGCACAATTTACAACAGCCAAGACATGGAATCATTCTAAGTGTATTAATCCGTTTCTATTGCTTAGAACAAAATACTTGAAACTGGGTGATTTATAAGGAAAATGAAATTTATTGCTTATGGTTTCAGAGACTAGGAAGTCCAAAGTCCAGGGAACACATCTGGTTAGTCTTCATTAGTGGTGGCTTTACAACAATGCAGGAATCTCACATAGCAGAAAATGGCAAGGCAGTGAGAGACAGAATCTCCTCTCTCTTCTTTTAAAGCCCTCAGAACCACACCCCAGAACACCATTTTTAATCCATTCGCTATGGCATCGTCCTACAACCTAATTGCTTCTTCAAGGCCCCACCTTTCAATTACCATAATAGGATTTCCAACCCTCAATAGTTACAGTGAGGATTAAAAGACTGCCTCTTCAATAAATGGTGCTGGAAAACTGGACATCCATATGTAGAAAAATTAAACCAGATCTGTACCTCTCACCACATACCAAAATCAACTCAAAGTGGATTAAAGACTTAAATATAAGACCTGAAACCATAAAATTACTAAAGGAAAATATAGGAGAAACACTCCAGGTAATAGGACTAGGCAAAGACTTTATGAATAAGACCCCAAAAGCACAAGCAACAAAAGAAAAAATAAATGGGATTATATCAAACTAAAAGGCTTCTGACAGCAAAGGAAACAATCAACAGAGTCCTATGGAATGGGAGAGAATATTTGCAAACTATACATCTGACAAGACATTAATATCCAGAATACACAAAGAACTCAAACTATACAGTAAAATAAATATTCCAATTAAAAAATGGGCAAAGGAGATGAACAGACATTTTTCAAAGGAAGATATACAAATGGCCAACAGGTACATGAAAAAATGCTCAGCATCATTAGTCATCAGAGAAATGCAAATCAAAACCACATTGAGATATCATCTCACCACAGTTAGACTGGCCATTATTAAAAAGACTGAGAATAACAAATGCTGATGAGCATGTGGGGAAAGGGGTACTCTTCTATGCTGTTGGTGGGACTGCAAATTAGCACAGTCATTATGGAAAACAGTATGGAGGTTTCTCAAACAACTACAGATAGAACTGTCATATGATCCATCAATCCCACTACTGAGTATATATCCAAAGGAATGGAAGTCGTCGTGTTGAAGGGAAACCTGCACTTCCATGTTCATTGCAGCTCTATTTACAATAGCCAAAATATGGAACCAACCTAAGTGTCCATCAACTGATGACTGGATAAAGAAAATGTGGTATATATACACAATGGAATATTACTCAGCAAAAAAAAAAAAAAAAAAAAAAAAGAATGAAATTTTGCCATTTGCAGCAACATGGATGAGTCTGGAGAAAAGTATGTCAAGTGAAATAAGCCAGACAAGGAAACAGAAATCCTGCATGTTCTAATTCATAACTGGCTGCTAGGACGGAAGGGAGGGAGGGAAGAAGGAAGGAATGAAGGAAAGAAAGAAAGAAAAGACCACAAAAATACACTGAACTTTCAGAAAGAGAGAACAAACTTAAGGATACTGATGGGGAGGAGGGAGGGAGGGAAGTGGTTTGAGAAGTGATAAGTCAGGCAAAGGGCATAAATAGCATAATTTGTAAAAATGAATATGCTAATAATAAATTTAAAAGAAAAAAATAGTTACAGTGGGGATTGAGTTTTGGGGGAACATTCAGCACAAGGTATTCCGCCCCTGGCCCCCAAAGTTTATGTCCTTCTCACAGGTAAATACACTCATTCCATCCCAAAAGTCTTAACTTGTTTCAACTCAAAAGTCCAAAGTTCAAAGTCCCATCTGTGAAATCAATACAAGTTATCTATTGCCAAGATACAATGGTGGGACGAGCATAGGGTACATATTTCCCATTCAAAAAGGGAGAAATAGGCCAAAAGAAAGGTGTAACAGGTCCTAAGCAAGTCGGAAACCCAGCAGGACAGGCATTAAATCTCAAAGCTGGCAAATCACAGACCTTAACTCCATGTTTGACATCCTCTGAGTGCTGGTGTGTGGTCCTCAGGCAGCTCTGTTTCTATGGCTTTTCTAGTCTTCGGCCATGCTTTAGCATGGCTGGCATTGCATGCTGGTAGCTCCACAACTCTGGGGTCTCCATGGTGGTCCTGCCCTCATGACTCCACTAGGCATGGGGCTGATGGTGTTTGTCTGCCGCAACTCTGACCACACATTTCCACTGGTACTGCTCTAGCGAAAACTCTATGTGGTGACTCCGACCCGTGACAGATCTCTTCCTGGGTCCCAACTTTTCCATACATCCTTTGAAATCGGGGTGGAGGCTCCCAAGCCTCCACAGCACTGGCATTCTGTGAGCCTGCAGACCTAACACCATGTGGATGCTGCCAAGGCTTCCGGCTTGTATTTTCCAAAGCTGTGGGTCCAGCCACACCTGGGGCCAATTTAGCCATGGCTGGAGCAGTCAAAACACCTGGGATGCTGGTGCTAGAAGTAGCTTCCTGAGGTGGTCCTGGGCAGCAAGCCTGTGTAGGGTGCCTAAGTCCTATTCCCCAAGACCATTCTGTCTCTCTAAGCCTTTGGGCCTGAAATGGGAGGGTGGGCCCCAGAGGCTTCTGCAATGCCCACAGGGCCATTTCCCCCTTCTCTTGATAATCCCTTTCTTTTGTACTAATCTTACATTTCATTTTTCTTCTGAAAATGCTCTCTGCTACTCTACCACATGGACAGGCTGCAAATCTTCCAAATCTTTACGTTCTGTTTCCCTTTTAAATTCTGGCTTTATGTCATGCCTTTCCCACCATAACTCAGTGTAGGCTGTTTCAAGTAGCCATGCAACTTCCTTAATGCTTTGCTGCTTAGAAATTTCTTCCATCAGGACCGGCCCATGGCTCACTTGGGAGAGTGTGGTGCTAATACCAAGGCCACGGGTTCCAATCCCTATATAGGGATGGCTGGTTAGTGCACTTCGGAGAGCGTGGTGCTAACAACACCAAGTCAAGGGTTAAGATCCCCTTACTGGTCATCTTTAAAAAAAAAAAAAAAAAGACATTTCTTCCATCAAATACTCTGGTTCACAACTCTTAAGTTCCAACTCCCACAAAGTCCTAGGGCATGGACACAATGCAGCTATGTTTCTTGCCAGTTCACAGCAAGGTTCATCTTTGCCCCAGTTTCCAATAAGTCCCTATACATTCACATTTGAGATCTTCTCAGAATGGCCTTTACAGTCCATATTTCTATCGGCATTCTGGTCACCATCACTTAACCAATCTCCAAAACATTCCAAACTTTCCCTGATTTTCTTGTCTTCTAAACTTTCACCAGCATCTAGGCTTTTTCTAGCCACTTCCTCCAAATTCCTCCAGCCTCTCCTCAACACCCAGTTCCAAAGCCGCTTCCACATTTTCGAGTATTTGTTATAAGCAACACCCCACTTCTCTGGTACCAACTTTCTCTATTAGTCCATTTCTGTGGCTTATAACAAAATACCTGGAACTGAGTGATTTATAAAGAAAACGAAATTTATTGCAGAGGGTAGGCAGTCCAAAATCCAGGAACACATCCGGTGAGTCTTCATTGGTGGAGGCTTTACTGCAATGCAGGGGTCTCACATGGTGGAGCAGACAGACAGACAGACTCTCCTCTCCTTTTAAAGACCTCAGAACCATGTCCCTGACCACCATTTTTAATCCATTTACTATGGCATGGTCCTACAATTTTATCACCTCTTCAAGGCCCCACCTTTCAATTAGCATAATAGGGCTTCCCACCCTCAATGGTTACAGTGGGGATTGAGTTGTGGGGGGGACATTAAACCCAAGGCACTAAGTGTTCAACAACAGATGAATGGATAAAAAACTGTGGTATGTATATACAATGGATTACCATTCAGCCATGAAAAAAAGGAAAACCTTTTGCCGGCCTGTGGCTCACTCCTCACTCGGGAGAGTGCGGTGCTGATAACACCAAGGCCACGGGTTCGGATCCCATATAGGGATGGCCGGTTAGCTCACTGGGTGAGCGTGGTGCTGACAACACCAAGTCAAGGGTTAAGATCCCCTTACTGGTCATCTTTTTTTAAAAAAAAGGAAAACCTGTTATTTGCAGTAACATAGATGGACTTGGAGAATATTATGTTAAGTGAAGTAAGCCAAGCACAGAAAGACAAATACCACATGACCTCACTCATTTGTGGAAACAAACAAACAAACAAAATGTTGATATTTTATATTTTAGAGGCAGAGTAGAACTGTGGTTACCAGAGACTGGGGAAGGGAGGAAGGGGAGAACAAAAAGGGAGATGTTGGCCAACAGATACAAAATTCAATTAGACAGATGGAATAAGTTCTGATGTTCTATTGCACAGTAGGGTGACTATGGTTAACAGTTAAGTTTTGTATATTACATAATAGCTAGAGAGGCTTCTGAATTTTTTTGCCCCAAAGAAATAAGTGCATAGGATAATTGACACATGAACTACCTTACTCCATTATTATACAACATATATATATCAAAATATCTGATTGTACCCCATAAACATATAATTACAATGTGTCAATTAATTTTTTTTAAAGGCTTATTGTATCTGGAACAGCTTATTTGGACTTCAACACAAGCTTTTCCCCAACAGGGATTTTTATCCTGGGGACCCATGGACTCACAGGGGAGTTTCATGAACCCCTGAAATTGTAAGAGCATATTTTGTTTGTATTCAGGACATCTGGGAAGAGGTACATACTTTCAGTACAAACTCAAAGGGTACATGACTCCCTTTCCCCTCACGAAAATGTTAAGAAATATCCTCTATTCATCCTTCCAAACACTCCAAGCAAGATAAGCCGTCTTGTCTGAAAATGTGGGGAAGGAGCACGGGTCTCAGAACAAACAAAGAAAGTCTCGGGAACGAAGCAGCAGTGAGATTACAGTCATCTGTGAGTGGTTCTGAGTCAGTAGAAGCTCACCATCCAGTCACCCAATGAGGAAAGAGTGTGGAATGTCTTGGTTAAAATTCAATGGAAATGACAGAGTTTCTGACTCATCTCTTGAACCAACTCTTGCCTAAATACCTGTCTCTACAAGAGCAGTCATTAAGGCCCCAAATTTAAGCACTAAAAATGGTCATTTTATAATAACCCCTGCACTGCTCAGCTTTCCACTGTCCAAAGAAGCCAAGCTGCACCAGTCGTGCCAGGCTGGAAATGAAGCCACAGCTAAGGAGCTGTGTTTTGCTTTAGCATTGCCCTCTACTGGCAAGTTCCAACTTACTCTCATTTCCAGTCTTCACTGCCAAAAAAAAAGATTTTGCAATTATGCTGCTTTTTTGATAGAGAGCCTCTCTAGAGAGTTCGGACCCCAAAAGCTCCAAAAAAATCAAACAGCTCTATAAACAAAATAAAGCAACACAAAATGTCAACAATGGTATTAGGAAACTAAAGCGTTGACTAATGTAGTTCGCTATACATGTTCACTAAATATTTGTTAACTCCAGATAATTAAGACAAAGGATGCTTTAAATGTGATGTATGTGAAGTGATAATGAATAAGTAGAGGAGGCCAAGATTTTGGAAAGTTTAAAATTGTGTCTACAGAATGGAATAGGGAAACACTAGCCTTGAAAATAATTGTTTTTTCATTAAAAGCAATTGCCTTTGTTAGGTTGTGTGTGGAAAGTGGTTATCACAGTAAGCTTAATAGACAGAATGTTAGTGATTGTGGCTGAATAAGCTGAGAGCCAGAATTGAATGTTTTTTCACATATCCAATGAAGACAGGGAGGAGAGACTAGGTCCCCCCAACGAGGACTTTCTTGCCCTTACTTAACTGGAAAGCACTACAATAAAAGGGACTTGTACACTTACTTCATAAGCCTGTGGCACTGACCAGAACAGCAATGAGTGCCTTTATGTCCTGATGCCGTAGCAACTCTCGTGCTGCTTTACCACTCTCCTTACTCTTGTTCACTTCTTCCTTCCCTGCTTTGTCTTGTTTTACTTCTTTTCCTCCTTTCCTCTTTAAGACACATCTAACCCCACACCTACCTTATACCTCTCCCTGTTGGCACGAAGAGCTAAAAGGAAAAGACAATTGTACTTAATTCTCCCTCTTCATATACTCTTCCCTTCTTTTCCTTCTTTAAAAAAAAAAAAAAAAAATGCAGCAAAGCACCTTGCCTCTGGCTCACCTTTGCGTTAAGACTTAGAAACCCGATCATGTTTGGTCTTTCCGTGATCACTTTTCTATGTAATCAATACATATGGGTGATAAATGTAAGTCACAATCACCATCCGATGAGTCAGCAAGTCTTGAGCAGATATACGATTAAAAACTTCTTTGTTGATTAATGAAATGACACATTGCTGGTCCTTTCCTCCTATAACTTAAGGAACAGAAGGAGGAAGAGAGAAAATAGTGCCCACACTAACATGTAGCTTAGATGTCAACTGTCCTTTCTCCCTTCTTTGAAGTCCTTGACCTTCCTGGCTCCTCCAAAAAAAAAAAAATCTACTCAAGAAGTTACTAAAACTTTCATAGGGAAATGAGAAGTTTATATTGTAAGCTCACAACTAACACACTAAAAGACCTCCCCTCAGGCATTTTTCTCCTGCTTTGCAGTGGTGCATCTAAGAGTCTATTTAATTCTACCAGGCAGAGCCCAGCCTCTTGGCTCCTCTCTTTGTCATATCCAGCAATCCCTCTCCCTGCCCCCATTCTTCTTCCAGGGAAGCAAATGAAAGCCCTGCAGGTAACCAGACCAATTCTACTCCAAGTATCTGCTCAAAGAATTTCTTCTAAACAATTAATACTTTCCCAAAGAATTTTCTTACCAGCTGCTAAGCAATTGACATTTTTTCAATGTTATTACAGTTCTCACTTGTAGGTAGTTACATTTGATATTATTATTATTATTATTTTGAAGCTAGGTATCTCTTCAGCTGCTGTAGATCCCACTTTATTGGAAGTTAATTCCCTGATGACATAGACAAGAAACTTCTTTCTTTCCTCAATATCATCCATCTCTTTAAAAAGTGAACAAGTTTGCTCAATTTTGATAAGAGGAAATATCATCGCTCCTGGAGATATGTGCTGGTTTTAAAAACTAAAAATATGCTGGCCGGTTGTTCAATTGGTTAGAACACAGTATTATAAAACCAAGGTCAAAGGTTTAGATCCCCATATAGGCCAGCCCCCCCCCAAAAAAAGGAAAAAATATCATTAAAAAAATAATAAAATAATTAAAATAAAAAAATAAGAAGCACTTTCTCAGGCTTTCCAAAGACAACTATACTTGCTAGACCAGCTGGTTACAAACACGCCACAGAAACTAGCCTTGTTACTGAAAAACATAGTTGAAAAAATTAATGCAAATAAGTCTGTATTAATGATTTACTGTGGAATTGTATAATTCCACATGAATTTAGCCATATACAATTTAATCAAAAGGTTTAACTATGTCCAGACCTTGCTAATGGGAGTATAAAATGAGGTCACATTTATTTATTAATACCCACAAAAAAAATTCCAACTCCCCATCCTGCTTAATTGCAGGAATTCAAGGCTCTTGACAAATTCCTCTCCTCACTATTTCTGGAAATCAGGACCCCATCCCAGTTGTCTGCTGCCTCAGCCACTCCTGTCTCCTGACCAATCCATGCTCTCTGTGCACAGGCTACCTATCGCTCTGGTGCAAACCACCTCCTGCAATTCCTGGACTCACCTCCTCCTGCTACTGCTGCCCTTCCTGTTTTGCTTCTGCCTGAGCAAAGGCAAAGACCCTTCTTTTAATTCTCTGATGACACTGCTCAGCCCAACTGCAACTTTTAGCAGTTCTTCTCTGAACATTTGGGAAAATGGAAGGGGGCTTTACAGCACCAAGAATACCTCAAAGCTGTACTGGATGTGGCAGCTCCCAGAGACCAGAGCCCAAGTCCCTTATAATAGTGAACTTCAAACTGGGATCCTACTACCTGCGGTATGTGACTATTTTTCAAGAGATAAGAGAATAGGGATCATTTTGAAATCAATACCAGATCCTCAACTTCCATATAAACTTTCTCCTAAAATGAATCTCTCTGTGATGGAGCCTTTAATATGCTAAGCTTTTTCCTACCCTCTCCTTTAATAACTGCCGTTTTTCCACATTAAAACACAAACTCACTTCTCACCCATAAGTTTACTGCGGTGTTTAGGGAGATGATTTTCCATGGGTTTTTCATGTTTCTGCAGGTCTTGAGAGTGAGGGAGTAACTGCCCTTGTTGCAGAGAACCTTAAGCATTTTTAATCGTTGAGCTTTTCCTTTCTCCACTTGAGAAACTGTTTTAGAAACTCTGTGCTCCACTGGAAACTCGAGCCCCTGCCATTTACCCTGCTTCCTTCTTGGGCCTGCCCTCTATGAGATAACAGCAGTCTCACACCCTCCCCCAGGGGCCAGAGGCAAATTAGGCTCCTAAAGTGACCAATGGACTGTGTCCCACAATTATCCAATCCAAATTAACAGGACAGCATCCCTCATTTACATAAGAGGACCTGAATGAGAGCCTAGGAGAAAGAAGGGTGGGAATTTGGGCTATGTATGGGGGTTGGTTCCTTTGTTCAGGGAGACACTGGCTTGGGAGTTTTCTGCCCCCCAGTGCCCTCCTTGCTTGCAAGCAATAAAGTGCTATAACACTGAACAAAGAGCTGCAACACTAAAATAAGGAGCTATAAAACTACAATACTGACACCGGTTTTGAATTCCTCTGTATGTTCGCCCCACAACACCCTTAGTTTGGGACTATCTTTCAAGGAAGTTTGTTCAGTGAGCATCCTTGGAAGACAGTGCTTCCCCTCTAGAGATAATGTCTCTCTCTATGGCAAAGAGCAGATATATTTACTCTTATGGACTGAATTGTTTCTCCCCTCTCAATCTCCCCCTCAACACCCCCCAAAAGATTTCTTGAAATCCTGACCCTCAGTACCTCAGAATGTGACTTTATTTGAAAATAGGATTCTTGCGGATGTAATGTTAAGGTGAGGTCATACTGGAGTGAGGCAGGGCCCCTAGTCCAATATGACTGGTGTCCTTTAGGAAGACAGCCAGGTGAAGACAGGGACACAAAGAGAATACTGTGTGATGACAAAGGCAGATGTTGGAGTTACGTAACTGTAAGACAAGGAAAGCCAAAGAATTCCAGCAAACCACCTGAAACTAGGAAGAGGCGAGGAAAGATTCCCTTACAGGTTTCAGATGGAAGATGGTCCTGCTGACACCTTGATTTTAGTCTTCTAACATCCAGAACTGAGAGATAATACATTTCTGTTGTTTTAAGCACCCAGTTTATGGTGCTTTATTATAGTAACTCTAGGAAACTAATACACATACTGTCCAAAATAATAATATCTCCCTCTAGAGCAAATGAAGGCATGCTAACTGACCATTATAAAAGATTTGGGCTTCCTAAGATCAGAATTCTCCTGAAATGCAGTGTGAGCAGGCATCAATCTGGGCCCATCCACACTGGCCCTGAGGGAACTGGAGTTCAGGGAAGCAATGCAAAAACGGTGATGTTCCAGTTATAATAATATAACTGCTGTAATAACTGTCTTATGTCTTCTGCCAGCATCCATGAAACTGTGGTAGGCTAACTTGTAAGCCAGCAAGTAGGATAAAATCACAAACCCTTCACAGCTCTTAATATGGGGAATTATGGCAGGGTGTAAAAGTCTCTGTCGACCAGACAAAGGAATATTTAGACAATCAATTTTTTTAACCAAGTCACCATAAACACTACACCTATTCATTTCATTGAAAGATGTATTTCAAGTTACATGTAACTTTTTATGTTTAATATTTATTAAAATTTCTAATATATATGTCATTTGGTCATTAAACTCTTAGAGCCAATGGTATTTTATATATATAGTATATATACACAGATTACATATATATATATGAGGGTACTCAAAAAAGTTCATGGAAAGATTTATACTATCTTTTAATTCTATTTTACCACGAACTTTCTAAAGTACCTCTGTGTGTGTGCGTGTGTATATAGTATTTTTATACATATAGTATTATACACACACACACACACACACACACACACACTTAAAAGGATGATAAGACTTTTAAGCAAAAAACAAAAGAAATTCATTCTAGGATAAAATTCTATGGAAGTAGAATGAAGATCAGGGAGCAAAAGGAGTAAGACAATACTTCCAACTGTTACAAGCTTGTTGAGGTATTTTTAAATATGGAAAATGGTAGCTATCAAATCTCTATTGTACCAAGATTTCCCTGGATACATCAAACAGAGCAATTAACATTTTAATTTTAAATATCAATATTTACAATATATAATAAAATGCATCTTTTGAAGCTATTTAAACAAAATGATAATTTTAGATGTCTTTAAGAAAAATCCATCAGAGTATCATGGTTTTTCTAAATTTTGTAGAGAGGAATGCAAGTAGAGCAAGTTTGAAGACTACTCATTGCCTTACTGGTTCCAGCCCTCTCAGCTCCTGGCCACCTGAGGTTGGAGCCAGCTCACCTCACTGTGAGCACCAACCAAGCAGGCCCCATGATGGTCTTGGTGGACTGCTTTATTGCCACCCTAAGCAGAGTCGGTGTTTAATAGTCATTAAATGAGTGAATGTTGAACACTAGAAAGGAGTCATTCACGTCGTCTATCTGCTTCTCCTTTGGGGATTGCTCTAACACTGGCCTTGCCTGGAGTGACTAAGAACAGGATGGCCCTGGAAAGAGAGGGGTATCCTGCACTGCCATATCTTGTCATACCAAAAGTGAAATGAGTCTAGACCTAACCTAGAAGGTCAATCAGCTGAGTCATTATAAATCTCAGATCAAAACAGGTATCAGATTTTCAAATTTAACTGGATTTGAGAATTACTCTGCAGTTTACTCTAGGACCATCAGCAATAGAATTACTCTAGGACCATCAGCAATAGAATCGCCCCCTAGGGACAAAGTTAGTAAAAGTCCCAGTGACTACCTTCCTCACCTCATCAATGTCAAGTGCCATCCTACATTTTCCCGCTGTCGCCACTGCATGTCTAAGCAGCCCTCTTTCAGAATGCACTCCAGTGCAGTTGCCTCTCGTGACCTTAAACCATGACTCAGAACCCTATTCCCAGATTCTGAGATAGGCGGGGGCCACAGAAATGGGAACCCATTTGCTTCTCTCATTTTCTAGCATTGATATCTTACATATACCATATGGTTTTTCATTGAAAGTACCCCAGAAAAAGACCTTGTTAGCAAAAGCAGATTGAAAAATATGCAGGCAAGTCAAAATACTTGTATTAATGAAACCGTATGGATTTACATGATATCAAGAGAAGCCTCCAAAGGCAGAAGTGCACATCAAGCCTATTTCTTCTGACTCATTTCCTCTGGAGAAGCAGCTTAGAATAATTCAGGCAAAAGGCCATGAAATAATTGCATTGGTAACAGGAACCCGGTAGAAAAGTAGAGAGGGAATTGCTAAATTAAATTCTACCTACAGGGCTTTCTTGGGGAGTAACGTGACATGTATTTTTCCTTCTTACTTAGAGAGGAGAAAAAAAATCTATTTTCTTAAACTTTTACCTAAAAGAAATCAGAGGCTAATTTAATGCTTTTATACAATGACTACAGCAAATAGACTAAAAAGATCTTTAACTTAATAATAAGAAAATACATTGTAAAAATACACTTGGAAAAATTTTAGTTTCAAGTAATTTTTCCTACCAAATAATCTGCTAGATACATACAGCTCTGCTTGGCTGTAGTTGGCCAAAGGTCTCATGCGTTCATGAAGTGGCGAGACTTAATTGTGGTCTCCCCAGTAGTGTCAACACTGAACTTTCCCCCTGTATGTATTCCTTCCTCACTGCTTGAAAAACAATCAAAATGAATACTTCAGATGTTGCTTACAAAAACCAGGTCAGAGACCACTGGTGTATGTCCTGGTTCCCTGAGACATGCAGAAAAAAGTTACTAAAGTGAAATTGGTAAAGAAGATATCAGAAACTAAGGAAGAGAGGAAGGGAGGGAAGGAAGGAAGGAGAAAGGGAGAAAAAGGGGGATGGAGGACAGAGCACACATTTTCGATTTGCCTGGAAGTTGCGTTTCCCCAGTCGGCAGATTGTTTCTTTCCTGGAAAATAAAGTCTCTCTTTTTCTCTTTAGTGGATCCTGTGGTCCTTTTGTTAACAAAAGCAAGGAGTAGTATTGGAGATAAAGCAGGAAACTTCTTAATGACAAAATGGGAAATATATGAAAGAGAAAAATTATAAATGTACAGTTGACCCTCTGCAGTTGAAAAGCCACTATCGACTCCCCAAAACTTAACTACTAACAGCCTACTGTTGACTGCAAGCCTTACTGATAACATAAACAAAGCTGACTGGCACATATTTTGTATGTTATATATATATATATATACCGTATTCTTACAATAAAGCTAGAGGAAAAAAAAGGAAGCTAGAGAAAAGGAATCTCAAAAAAATTTTTCAATATATTTATTGAAAAAAATCCACCTATAATTGGACCTCACAGTTCAAACCTGTTATTAAAGGGTCAACTGTAGATGGGCCTGATAAAAGGGCTCAAAAACACAGGGTGGAAAAACTGACGGAAGAAAAAATGACAAATCCACAATCACAATTGGAGATTTTAACACACCTCTCTCAGCCATTGATAGATCAACCACTCAAAAAAATCAGTTATATAGAAGAACTGAAATGATGCTATCAATCAACCACAAAAATTTGGGAACAAAGAACCACAAAGATTCTAAAATCGGAAGGGGGGGGTGCTAGGCATTTATCTGCCTCCTCTTCTAAACCAATTTTTTTTTTTTTAAGATGACCGGTAAGGAGATCTTAACCCTTGACTTGGTGTTGTCAGCACCATGCTCTCCCAAGTGAGCTAACCGGCCATCCCTATATAGGGATCTGAACCCATGGCCTTAGTGTTATAAGCACCACACTCTCCCAAGTGAGCCATGGGCCGGCCCTTAAACTAATTTTTAAGTACTGCTCAAATTTCATGACTAAGCACAGGTTTGCCATGACTTGAAGAGAAAGAACAGGAGAGGTGCTGAGTTTAAGGGAAGAGTAGTCCCTCTTTTATTTATAGAGCTTTCAAACTCCAATAAGTTTTCAAAACCTTTTTTACACGCATGATCTCATTTCATCCTTCACTAAACAAAACTGCAAGTCTGCTGCTAGCTCAAAAAGGGTGGACATATTTTAAAGATCACCTGAGTGAATCCACTGGGAGTACAGTGAAGTACCAATTCATTTCTTTCTCCAAAGTAAATTTTCTCCAATATGTCCAGAAGTATAGAGCAATTCTATAAAGGGTTTCTCAGTTAAATATTAGGCTTCATCTTCACATACTCCCTAAAACGACATAGTCAGATATCAGGCTGGACCCAAGAGAGGAAGAAGTTGTAAACATTCATTCTGTGTCCAAACAGTACCTTAAAATGAAACACTCCTTGATGAACTCCTTGGCAAACTCAGTGTTGACCATCCTCGCAGTTACCCATAAAAGCTTATCAAGTTGTGGCCGACCCCGTGGCGCACTCGGGAGAGTGCAGCGCTGGGAGTGCAGCAGCGCTCCCGCCACGGGTTCAGATCCTATATAAGGACGGCCAGTTCGCTCACTGACTGAGTGCGGTGCGCCGGTCACAAAAAGACAAAAAAAAAAAAAAAAAGAAGAAACAAATTTCAAAGTAAGCAGCCTGCAGGACATATGCAGATTTCCTCTTCCAACTAGCAAAACACACTTTACAGATCATCTCATTATGTATTTAGAGGATAAATTTTAGAGTAAAAATGACGTTGTTTCTTGGCTTGAACCAAAATATGCTTTTTTTTTTTTGATAATGAGAAAACTTTATTGAAGAGCTTAAGAAATGATTAAAGTATCAATATTAAACCTTCAAAAACTCCTCCAGTACAGTCTATGGCAGCTGCAGTTACTTACAAATTTATGTTGTCTTAGATTTTCTTAATATTACATCTGCCTTCTATTCTTTGTAAATCCTTTTTGTTTATGTTTAAAAATAAATATACAATTCAAATATGTTCTAGGCAAGGACTGGTTATTTGAATATCATAACTATGTCTTATTTATACCCCTCTCCATATTCCACTGAAGCATATATTCTTTTTAGGTACAGGGGGGACGGTATCATTAAGGCTAATGGTGGTTTTACCTAGGAAAAAAAAAATACATGCACACCAAGAAATATTTTTGTTTCTCAGCAAAACATAAAAGGGAGGAAAAATGATTTTACTTTTTGGTTCCAATTGTTTTCAGTTTTTTATGTAAGGTTAATGTTGTAAAATCTGTTCAGATTTTTATAGAACCTGAGTGAATAAAATGCAGAGGTAAATCACTGCTTTCTATTTAAAGCAAACTGGCTTTTAACAAATCATATGACCTTTATTTTGTTAAAAAGAAAGGAAGAAAAGAAAAACATGTTTTCCCCAGGAATTAGGCCAGTGGGTTCTTCTACTAGGTAGTTTTGACTGAAGTGGGCAGGTTTCCTAGACAGACTTGGAAAGGGTCTCTGGTCTCTGCCTGCTGTGCACACCTGGTAAAACAGTGGCTCTGTACAACCATGAGAAACAAGACTGATCTGTCCATTACATTTCACACAGGCTTTGAAGGAACTATCAAATAGTAAGAACTCATTTATTCTTGTGGCTTCTTTTTATTCTGAATCAATAACCTAGAAGTGAAGGTCTCCACAGCCCATTATGCCTTCACTGATTAGTCTATATCCCCATAAACATTACTGAAGGAAAGTGATATGGCAGCATGTGCTAAGACATAGCACTGCTTCTAAACAAAATTTGCAGCAGGCAGGCATGAAACCTAAGTTCAGATGTGCTTAAGTACTGAGTTGATTACTCAACCATGGAGAGGTCTTTTGAATGCACAATTGACGTTTAGCAAGTACAAGGTACCAAGTCCTTCATTTTGATTATATAAAAGTAATCTACCTTGCATAAGTATCTAAAAGTGGCTGAAAAACCAAGACTGCATGCTTTCTAAGCCGACATATAAACAGGAAGTGGAGCCAAACATGAACATACATTTCAGCAGAAAAGTAATAAATGGAAAGTCAAGCAGATAATATGCTGAGAAATGAAGAAACACCAAATGATGGCTTATGCTGACTTTAAAACAGTGAAAAATTCAAATGTTATAAAGCTAAAAACAAATGCAGTTAGGTGTGTAGATCACCCCAAAAGAACTCATGGCTATTAAAGCTGCCACAAGGGTCTTCTGAACTGTTAAAACCTAATGTTATGCTACCAATCTGCTTCAACTTCAATAACGGATAGAAACTTTTTTTACCAAGACCCTAATTTTGTCATCAAAAATATTAATTTGTAGATCAGAATCATAACTTATGAGATAGAAAACATATAGTCGTTAATTTGCTAACTTATGAGATAGAAAACATATAGTCGTTAATTTTAAAAAGGCCATTTAATATCTTATCCCAATTACTCTTCCAGGAAGGAGAGGAAGAAAAAGGTGTTTGGAATTGCATTAGAACACAATGTTTAGAACAATAAAAAACATCAGGAAAGAAAAATCAAAGCGAATAAATATTCAATCTACATGAAATACAGGAAAATAGGAGAAAATGCTGAAACCACTTTGCTGTACCATAGAGATACACACAGTAGCCCATGATTACTTCCTAGATTACTCTTTGGATACTTAATTCAATTGGCCTTAATTGCTTATGAAGTGTGCAACACAATTAGGGCAGATTTTTCTTTGATTTAGCTCTGAAAGAAGGATGAATGGATGTAAATTCTAATCACAAACCACTGTAGGTCATTACAGCAATTAAGAACACAGTTGCCAGTCTTGAAATTCTTTCACACAAATCACCTGCTAACCTTTGGATCCAGGTTTCAGACTTGCAAAAACTTTGGGGTTCTTAAGGGCAAGTGAGAGCTCATTGAGGAAGGAAATAAAGTGGGAGTCTCTCTCAGATTTCTTTGACTCAAAGATGACGACAATGGTAAAGTGAGGTTCTGGGCGGGTTAGGAAGTAAGTGCTTTGCACTTTGTCATCATAGAAGTGGACCACTTTCTCTAAGCTGTTCAGGTCAGACGTACGGTCCGTCATGATCATGATGACATTGGGCCAGTGCATGACTGGCCTGTCGCTGGGCAGAGATACCACAGCTGGATACTGGTCCACACCCTTAGGAGCCTCTCTGTAGGAATGCGGGTGGTGATAGCCATGACCCTGAAAGCTCTCAGAACCTCGGTTATCAAAAATTAAGGACACATTGGCAGCATCATATTTCCTGATGAAGCTGGAAATCTTTCCAAAAAGGTCTGGGTTAGCTTTTGCAGTCAACGTTTTCATTTCTGAAGCAGTCGTTTGTCGGCTCAGCGCCTCGTGAAAGTAAAAGCTGAACTTGGCAAGGAGCATGTTTTTGAGTTTCATCAGCCAAAGGAAAAGGTGTGGGGGCTGGACAGCCTTCTGAGACTGCCCTCCAAATAGATGTTTCTTGGTCTCCCGCTGCTTTTCAAAGATCTGGCCCCAGGTCTGCAGCTTGGTGTGAGCACTGTGTAAGTTAACCAGTGATGGGAGGAACTTCCACTCCGACACTTGGGCCTGCGCCTTCAGGAGATGACTCAGGACATCGACTTCCAGCTGGAAACTGCTTTCTAAAGGACTGAGGATTGGGTGGTGAAATCTAAAGGGGGAGGGAAATTAATAGAAACAAGTGGAAATGTTACTCCACGTTGATGTTTTCTGCCTTCAAAAAAACAGCATGGCCAGACAAATAATATTACATTTGAGGCGAGGGAAAAAGGAAGAATTCCATGTTTATTTATTTTAAAATTATGATATAACTTCACCATTTCTGAATTATGTCAACATCATATTCTCTTGTGGAAACAGCCTAGTATTTAAAATAAAAATGATAGTGGCTACCTTCTCAAACACAGAGAAATTAAATTAGCTATAATACTTTCTTAACTCATTTTATTTATTCTGGGAACTGTATGACTAACATTATCATCAAAACAAGGCATCCTCTTTTCAGGTTGTGGTCCTAATGAGGTGGAGGTTAAAAAAAAAAAGGCTACCAAAACAATCTGTTGCATGTACATAACATATAAACTCATTTAATGTTCAAAGTTACTCCATGATGTATTACTAAACCTACTTCACAGATGAGAGTACAGACTAAGTAATCCATACATGTTTATTAATTAAAGGAACACAGCATTTGCCAGACAGCCCTTATGCAATCCTAGTTCCCAAATTCCCTTCATATTTAATCATAGATAAAAACAAAATTGTGGCAAAATAAAAAATACTTAATGCTTCAATCACTTTCCATTTGTCTTAGGATAGAACAAAAAATCCACAAAAAGTCCTACAAGGCCTTGAATAATCTGGCCCCTTCTCAACTTGAGCCACACTCCTAATCTTTTCACTTTCTCCAGATATTAAATAAATAACTGAAAAGGGAACAATGATACGAGGAGGTCAAGATAGTAGTACAATTTCATTTCCATTTGTCTTGGACAAAATGTTTTTAAAACTTTTTGACTATAATCTACAATTAAGAAATACACTTTATACTGTGACCAAGTACATACATCTATATATGAATAAGTTTTACTTTAATATTTACCCTTACTATGCACAATGTACTCTTGATATTTTCTACTATACATATCTATATATTTTTTAATCAGATTACTATTCACTAAATTGTCTGACTCATGGATTGCTACTTGCTGTTTGTAAAACACTGTTCAACTTCACATGTAACAGTAATATTGAGGAGGCAAGGGACAAGATGTGGGACAATCCTCCCTTCCAAGAGAGGGAAAAAGGGCTAGCGCAAAGAACCTGAGGCAAGTGAGAGCACGTGCCTTTTTCATCAACACTTCCTTCTGATTCTTCAGGTCTGTTCTTCAGAGTCGCTTCCTTAGAAAAGACTTCTCTGTCCACTCCCAGATTAGGTCAGTTTCCCCAGTTATATCCTCTAGTTTCTTAGTACCTGTCTTCCACTTTAGTAGCTCGACCATATAATTTATCAGGCAAACTGAGACATATGCTCACCCTAACTTTAAGCTCTCCCCCAAGCAGAAGTAATAGGTGCTACTACCCTTATTCCATTATCTCTAGAATATATGGCACAAGTAGAAATACAATAAATGTGGTGACTGACTATGTTACGATTTGAATCCTAGCCTCTGCCTCATTGATTCTGTCTGTTACGATCTAAATAAAGTTCTGTAACAATTGAATAAAATGGCTAAGAAGAGTCCTTTCTGTATGGGCCACTTAGAACTTTCTCGCTCAGTGTTTTCCTTTTGATAAACACCCAGAGAATGTCAATATCTGCCAAGCCTGGTACCCGCTCATTTTCAGGAAGCCTACATCAAGCCCTTACATTCTTCCTAAAGGTCCAAAGCACCTGCAGAGGCTGCAGGAATCATCTTAACAAGTGACCCCATTTTAAACGTGCAGGACGAACTTGCATTTACTGAGAATATTATGCTCCAGGAGGGCCGGCCCTCGGCTCACTCGGGAGAGTGCGGTGCTGATAACACCAAGGCCATGGGTTCGGATCCTATATAGGGATGGCCAGTTCACTCACTGGCTGAGCATGGTGCTGACAATACCAAGCCAAGGGTTAAGGTCCCCTTACCAGTCATCTTTTGATTAAAAAAAAAAAAGAATATTATGCTCCAGGTAATGTGGTAGTTTATTTATAGGCCTGAGCCCACTTAATTTAATCACTTCACTGTCAATTAGATGGATGGGCTGGTCAGTCAACTCAGTTGGTGAGCATGTGGTGCTGATAGCACCATGGTCCAGGGTTCAATTCCTGTACCAGCAGGCTGCCAAAAACAAAACAAACAAACAAACAAAAAAGTCACGAGACAGACACTTCTCACACAGCTCTGTTTTGGATCCTGGTGAAGAGGAAAATGCTGCTTATCAATTAGCAATTAGAAAAAAATCACTACAAGTATATCTAGAGTTTTTAAAAAATCTACTTAAACACTTTTTGAAGGGATTATGATTAAGAAAGCTCATAATAGGTTGAACATTATAAGATAGAAACTAATTATCATGTGATAAATAGAATGTAGTTTTTCAAGTGAAAGTAACACATTATTTTCTTCTATTATCCTCATTTTACCCTCAATGTCCTTCAAGACGGGGAAGCTAAAACACTGGTGGAGGGTCAAGTCTAAAACTATACTCAAATAATCAAAAAGACAAACCGAATCTCAAATCTTCTAGCTCATGTGCTTAATTAATTAATTTGGACTCTGCAAACATTACATGTTTCAAAATAAACATTAAGAAAGTCTAACACACACACACAGAGAACCTCACTATAGTATAAGTCTCAACATCTTTGAATTGTAAGAAAAGCTCCTACCACCTTAACCTTTAGGCACATTGACACTTATGAGCATTAAGTATCAATGATTATTCATGGCTACCAGGAAATTTGCCAAGGAACTATTAACAGGTATGATTGTTAATCATAGGAAAATTAATTATATGGGACTGAAGAAAATTCCACTATGAATAAAACTACTGTTATGTTTCTACTGCTTTCAGTTGGAAATCATCACGTATATCCAATGCCCTCCTTGAAAGAACATGAATTCCCTGTACAAACCTTCAGAAAGAATTCTGAACAAGTTCTTCCACAACATATACTAAACATGTTTAAATGTTCGACATTTATTAAAAATGAACATGAATGCTGAAGCTATTTTTCATCCTCAAAGAGTTAAAAATTCATGTTAATGTTAGTCTACCAAGACTTAGAGATTAGCATTATGATGTATCATTTCCCTATTTGCACTCTGCTGTGTGCCTCATAGCTACTCACAACTCATATTATAGGGGGATCTGTTAAATAGCTGTAATACAAAAATATACCCAAGCTATGGCTTGGAGAGTCTGAATACAGAATAAATTGACAACTATTTGCAGAGAACAAGTACTCTAAAAAAAGGAAGGGAGGAAGAGAGGGAAGAAGGGAAGGAGGGAAGAAAGGAAGGAGGGAGGGAGGGAAAAAGGAAGAAAGGAAGGATCCACAGAATAGAGGAAAATATAAAATAGACAGGTTTGTGTAATATTCTAATGAGACACAAAACTCCAGTTTAGAAATACTACCTTCCTCATTCACAAATCCTCAGCTTGGAGTTCAATGCTGGTCCCATGCATGAGAGAAGTCAGAAACCCAATTAAAAACAAATCTATAGCACAACAATGTGAATGTACTAAATGCCACAGAACTGTACACTTAAAAATGATTAAAATGGTAAGTTTTATGTTATGCATATCTCACCACATGATAAAAAAAAAATCTGTAATCTCTCTTCATTTAGAATAACTAGTTGACTAGTTCTTAGATACCAATACATTGAGGATAAAAAGATGAATTAGCAAGAGGCTTGCCGTATAGGACTTTCCTTGGTAGAAGGAGATATTTATAATGGATACAAAGTATAAACTAATACATTTATCATGAGGGATACAAATAAAACAGTTTAGAGGAAGGAACAATTTCTTTTGGTTCAAAGAATGTGGAAGCACAGAGGAGACAGCATTTGAATTGGGCCAAGATGCTTAAAGAGTAGGTAGGAATAGCTAAGAGGTGGAAACAACCCAAATGCCCATTGACAGGTGAATGGATAAAGAAAATGTAGCATATACGTACAACGGGATATTATTCAGCCTTAAAAAAAAGAAAAGAAAAAAGAAATTATGTCACATGCTACATGCTACAACATGGATGAGCCTTGAAGACATTATGCTAAGTGAAATAAACAAAAAGACAAATACTGTATGACTCCACCTTCATGTGACATTTAAAGAAGTCAGACGCACAGAAACAGAAAATAGAAAGGTGGCTGCCAGGGGCTAGGAGAAAGGGAAATATCATTCAATGGCTGTAGGGTTTCAGTTTTACAAGATGAAAAAATTCTAAAAATCTACTGCAAAAGAATGTGAATATACTTAAACAGTACAGAACCATGCACTTTAAAAAGGTTAAGATGGTAAATTTTATGTTATTATTATTTTTTTAACCGTAATAAAAAAGGAGAAAAAAAGAGTGGTAGGTATTAGCCTTGTGAAGATGGGGGCTTGATTTTCTGGCCCCAATTCTTTATCACCCTTGATTCCACATCCTTTGCTGTGTAACTGTGCAGCTAGCTCCTTCTACCAGAGGTGAGGTGTACTTTCCCACCCCTGGACTGGGCCTTGTGACTTGCCTTAGCCAAAGAAATGTTAACAGATCTGATACAAGCAAAGGCTTAAAACGAGCTTGGCTGGGACTGTTCTTTCGCACTTTGGACACTGCTACTGGGTAGCTGCTTCTCCTTCAACCCTGTACTCAGAATAAACACACGTGGAGCAGATCTATGCCCAAAGCTCACAGCAAAGAGCCAAGCCCAGAGAGAATAACAGTGTCAAGCAGAGTTATCCAGGTGAACCCACTTCATGTCAGTCCACCCACAGCAGACCTGTAAGTCTACTTCATAAGTATGAATTTGGGGTGGTTTGTTAGGCAGAATTATTGTGGCAATAGCTAACTGATAAATGACAGACACTGATACATGTTTAGAATAGACATTCCAAGAAAAACAAAATACAAAACAAACAGGAGCCAAAGCAGAGAGGTAAGAAATGGCAAATACTTATGGGGAACACATTAGATTACAGATTAGATTATATATGTTTTCTGGTTTCTGCTGAAAATACTCAATGATTTATCTTTGAAGCTGCTTCTTTTTTACCAAGAAAGTGGCTACAATTTAAGGCATTTAATGGAGGTAGTAGATAAATCTGAAAAGGTAGGCTGGGGAAAGATCACAGAAGACCTTGCTTGAGTCTTCACTGCTAAGATCTAGGCATGTCAAATGCCCAGAGGAGAATGCTTCCCACAGATATTGCACTATTATTGGTTCTACTTATGAAATTTTCAGTGGGCAATTTAATTAGCTTTGTTGAACTACACACATGCAACTAACTAACAAACCATTTCATTAACAGGCTTATTACAAGTCCTTTTTTGAAGGAAAAAGGGCATAAAGCCTAAATAAGTCATAGTTCTTGTCTTTGGTGAGAAATCTGTCCATTGAAGCATTCAAATCAAGAAACTGTGCTTCCTAAAATGCAAATAGAAATTTACATAGATCATTTTTTCAAATGTTCTTTAAATTCTAGCTACAAAATTACAACTAAAGAATAAAAATCTCTGATTCATATATTATTCCCATACCAGAGGGATTTTTTAAAAAGCTGTGTAAAATACCTAAGTGATAGCTTACTTCTTTCTTTACATGCATTATTTCTTAAAATTATATACTTGATTTAGGAGAGTAAATGTTAATTTGCATTTATAATCTACCTTCCAATTTTGTTTTAACCATGAAACAGAAAGATTAGCCAGAATTTTCTTTTATGTCCACTGTATAAAGTAGTTAGGTAAATAAATACAAAACAAATTCTACAGAATCAGAAAATGTTACACTCATGCTGCCTTTGAAAAAAACAAAACAAAACCCAAGTTCTTCCTCTCCTTAAAAGTATTCAAGGAATAGCGGACCCTTGAATACTTACTTACTTATACAAGTTAAATTCATGTTTCTTCTAAGTGGCATATAATAAAACTCTTATATAAATGATGATTGTAAGGCCGAGCCCGTGGCGCACTTGGTAGGGTGCTGCGCTGGGAGCGCGGCGACACTCCCGCCACGGGTTCGGATCCTATATAGGACTGACCGGTGCACTCACTGGCTGAGTGCCGGTCACGAAAAAACGACAAAAAAAAAAAAAAAAAAAAAAATGATGATTGTATTATTAATATAACTCAATTTTTTAATAATTCAATTTGAAATGCAGCATCACAAATGGCTGTGATTCTTAAACAAGAGTTTACATTTGCTTAATAATGTAATAAGTGTACCAAAAGAAACCTTTAATGCCATTCTGCTTGACCCACAACTGGCTTCCAGAAGCAAAAACCAAACATGCTTTTCATTCATCTCTGAAAGCAGATTGGACACTGCAATACTCACACAAGATCTGCATCTCAAATCAAGGCCAGAGATTTAGATTCCATGCTATTCATCACCCTTTTAATTTTTTCATACAAATGCACTTCATTGTTTGTAAAGTGACACTATTTACAAAATTTTTTATAAGAGTTCTGATATGGATCAGCTTTACTGGGACAAATAACCATTCCCTGAAAGATAAATGGGTACTTTGGAAAGAGCACTAACTCTTTCAATACAACAGAATACAAAAATATGAATTATTTCTCTGGAACACTGAAACTAGGAAATAAATGTGTTTGGTGCAGCATAGATGCTAAATCAAAAAGTCTATAGACAAAAGGATGTTATCTTGGCAAAGGGCAAATCAACCATGTTAAATTTATACCTAAAGTAATCCCATTTCCCAAAGAAAATCAATATATTATATAGAATTTCAACTTTTCAGAATTTCTTAATTAAAAAATTTATGTTGTTCAAATTAACCCCAAACTTCTCTCACACCCAAAGCGAGAATCATACCCCTAGACCAACGAGCCACCTCCAAACTTCTAATTTAGATCATTTTCAGGCTAGAGTGTGTCTGTGATCAGTAATTCCCTATTAATTAGAGAAAGGTAGCATAGGAGGAAGATAGAGATCATGGATGAAAACACCTACTGGCCATACGTGATACTGCAATCCAGTTCCATCTGATTCCATCAATATCTACTCAGAAGCATGAGGGGTACGACCAAGCAATACCCTAAAAGCTTGAAGAATGAAATCTAGGTTTTTCAGGAACAGGGAGAAATTCCTAAGGCTCTGAGAAGTGGACTGTTTCAAAGAAGGTTCAAAGATGATAGATCACAAACCTAACAAAGTTAAAACAGTTAAATAATAATTCCCAGGAGACACACACGTATACACACGCGCACACACACATCAGTAAGGTTCAATACCTGGTACATCGTAGTGTTGACATCTTTCTCTTATTTACCCATTTCTTTTGTACAGTCTATGTATCAGTATCACAAGGAACTTTGAAAAGACAGGCTTCTGCAGAACCCAGAATCACTAAATTTTACCCTCTTGGGGAAGAGAAGGAGAGGCCGAGGAATGGGTATTTTTCTTAAGCATCCCAGATAATTCAGCAAGCCACTTTCACAATAGCTTTTGGAAATAACTGCATGAAGTCTCTTCCCCTTAGAAATCACATCCCCAGTCGTACTTCAGGTTTTGATTTTCAAAAAACTATTTCATTAAAAGAAAACACACACTAATCAGACTCAAGGAAGAAATAAAAGAATATTTCCAAAAATGTAAAATTTGTAAATGTTCAAAAAGAGGAAATATATATATATTTATATGCATAGACTATCTCTTAGGAATGATAGCAAGAACTTGCTAACATTAGTTGCCTCTTAAGAAAGGACCTACGTGTCTATGGTAGAGGGGCAGGAGGAAGACTTTTCACTATGTGTTCTTTTGTACTTTATGAAAATTGAGCCATGTAAACATAATGCCTTTATTTTATTTTATTTTTTTTTATTTTATTTTTTGTCTTTGTCATGACCGGAACCCAGCCAGTGAGTGCACCGGCCATTCCCATATAGGATCCGAACCTGCGGCGGGAGCGTTGCTGCGCTCCCAGCACCACACTCTCCCGAGTGCGCCATGGGCTCGGCCCAAACATAATGCCTTTAAACAATGAATAAAAAGAAAATTTAGAATATGTCATAAAGATCAAAGAGATACAACAATAAAAAATAAAAACCAACTATATAAGACATTTTTGAGACAACTGGGGAAATCTGAATATGGACTATATACTATATGATGGTAGAAAGCCAGTGTTAAATTTCCTAAGTGTAAAAACTATGTCCTGATTATGTATGGCTCTTAGGAGATAAAATCTGAGTATTTAGGAGGAAAGTGTCATGACGTTTACATATTACTTCCAAACAACTCAGAGAAACACAATCATATACAGACAGTGATAAAGCAAATGTGGCAAAATTTTAACAATACACGTGTGAATCTAGGTGAAGGATATTTGTGCATTCAGTGTACAATTGTTTGTTTTTTTGGTAACGGCTTTACTGGTATTTAATTCATTTACCATAAAATTCATCCTTTTAAAGTGTACTATTTAATGGTTTTAGTATATTCAGAGAATTATGCAACCATTGCCACAATCAATTTTAGAAGTTTCACGATCCCCCCAAAAGAGACCCTATGCCCATCAGCAATCACTGCTCCTTCCTCTCCTACTCCTGGCAACTATTTTCTGTCTATGAATTTGTAATCTACTTTCTGTGTCTATGACTTTGTCTATTCTGGATATTTTACATAAATGAAATCACACGATGTGTGTTCTTTTGTAATGGGCTTTTTTCATTTAGTATAATGTTTTCAAGGTTCATCCATGTTGGAGCATGCATCAGTACTTTATTCCTCTTTATTGCTGAATAATATTCCATTGTATGAATATACCATATTTACATCAGTCAATGGACTTTGGAGTGTTTCCACCTTTGGGCTATTATGAATAATGCTGCTATGAACATTCATAAGTTTCTGTGTGTGGACATATGTTCTCACTTTTCTTGAGTATGTACCTAGGAGTACAATTGCTGGTCACATGGTAACTATGTTCGTACATTATTCTTGCAACTTTCATACAGTATTAAAAATTGCAAAATAAAAATGAAGGGAAAACTTTACAAAGAAAGAATAAGAATTAATATATTAAGCAAACTATCTGTGCTCGGTGAGAATATGTAAATTACATGATTTTTTGTAGTACACAACTCTTATTCCTAGCAGGGAATGTAGTGTTACTATATCTTCTCAAGAACTCATCTTATTTACTGACTTGCAAAATGAATAACAGAGAGAAATCATTTATTTGAACTGGATAAGAAGCACCTCAATTTTTGATACAAGCAGTGATGCACACAGAAAATATGGGCTCTGAAGTCACAGAGAGGCAGGTTCTAAGGTAAGTTTCATGACCCTAAGGAAACCATTTAACTCCTCCGAGACTCCACAAAAGCAGCACTATCTATACCCATACCTCAAATCAGACATGTAAGAGGTTCTTGTATAGTTCCTGGCACATAGTAGTTGCTCAATATGTGCTAGTTTCCTTTAAAATAGCTATATACAAATATTTCTCCCCTTCTTCCTATAAGCTGAAAATGAATTGGTGTTTTATTTTTAAAAATTGATATTTTAATTTTTAAACTAAAAAATCATATAAGTCTACTTCCAAATTGTTTTCTCTATTTCTAGCCTTTCATCTGAGCTCTAGAACCCCATTTTCAACTAACTGTTAAATCTCTACTTTAAAATCTGCTAGCAACTCATACTCAGCTCACCCCAAATTTAGTTCGCTACCTTCCTTCTTAATGAGGTACTCTCGACTTCACAATTCTGTAAATGATATTATTGGAGGGGGAAAACCTCCAAACCATCTTGGAAAGCAACCTTTCATTATTCCCACCAGCAGACTTCTTGTCACCATCTTCTTTCCCAGTCATGTAACCATGTGGCTCCACTATCACCTATCAAACTACCCTAATAGACTGCTAAACTAACCTTTCCTCCTACAATCACTCCCTTCATCATCCTATTCCACACAACAGTGTTACAGTAATTAGTCTAAGACAAAAATGGGAACATGATACTCCCCAGTTCAAAATTTTTTCATGGTTCCCCACTACTTACCAAATTAACTACAAACTCTCAACCTGAAGACAACTATCCACTCATTCGTTCAACAAACATCCATTGAGCATTTACTAGGTGCTGACGAAACAGAAGCTGTCATGGAGCTCACATTCTAGTTTGTGAGAAAAGGAAAGAAAAAAACAACCTAAGCAAATAGCAGCAATTTCAGATGTCACTAGCGCTGTGAAGAAAATGAAGTAGGGGAATAGGATAGTTATTAAAAGAGGGATTTGTTTTAGTAGGATGGTGAGAGAAGGCTTCTCTGACATTTGAGCCAAGAATTAAAAGATGAGAAGACAATTAGTGCAAGAATATTTCAGGAAGAGAGAACAGAAAGTACCAAAATCCTGAGGACTTTTTGCACTCTGAAAACACCTTCTCATCTCAAAGCACCTGTCTCTTCTCTCCTACCTTTGCTTTCAAAATCCTACTTGCCTTTAAAAGCTCATCTCAGATTACACCTCCTATGTGAAGATTCTTTTAATCTTCCCACTTTGCTCCCTTCCTCCATTTTATTAATCAGATAAATAATATCCTTTATTGGGGGATATAAATTAACATATCTACCTTTCTTTTTTAAGCAAACCTATCTGAATTCACATATCCAAAGGAGTGGTATCCTTCAAAGAAATCACTTTCCATTCAGTCCAACATAAAATTATTCAGCACCTATTTTGTGCAAGGCTCCAGGGACAAAAATAAAACTGAGTCACTCAGTTCCACAATGTTCACAATGCTTCTGAAATTCTCTTGGTAGTGCTTTTTTGGGTCAGGCAGTGAGCTACACATCACAAACAGTCTCATTTCTTTATAAGTAGCAATTTCCTTCAAATAAAAGCAATTTTCCCATTTATCAACATCTGTTTTATAAAACTTAAATTTGTCTCCAAATAACTTCTGGGCTATCCAAAAAAACTTAACTATGCCTTTTTCAAAAGCAGATGCCTGCCTCCTCTAAGGAAGCTTTTTTTTTTTTTTGTAGTTGGTTGGTGCAGGGATCTGAACCTATGACCTTGGTCTTACACGGTGGTGCTCTAACCAACTGAGCCAACCAGCCAGCCACCTGTAAGGAACTTTAAAACAAAATAAAAACTATATGCCACCGTCTCTGAAAGCAATTATAAGGAGTTTCCAACACATGTCAAGTAATGACTATATCAGAGGAACAAGTAGATAACTCACCAAGGTGAAAGGAACAATATTTATTTGAATAGAGGTTTGTTAAAAAGTCACGTTAGAGCTGGCCAGCTGGCTCAGCTGGTTAGAGCACAGTGTTATAACACCAAAGTCAAGGGTTCAGATCGCCTATACCAGCCAGTTGTCAAAAAAAAAGTTACACTATTTTATATACAATTCTCTTGTTTTTGTGTGTACTCTTTCATAAGCAGCAAAATTGGTTACAATACACCTTTCATTACTTCCTTCCTGGTCTTTCACTATTGCTCAGAGAAGTATCAATCCTGCATGGTGTTAACTAAGCCCAAAAAAGGTGCCTAATGTATACCTGTTAATAAATTAATATATATAAGATGTGATACAGCTATTTCTCCTTTACATTTATTTCATCATAGATTTTCCTAAGAGTATGGGAAAACACTCAGAGCCTGTATGGTATTCAGAGGGCTACCACGTTCTCTCCCTCCCTCCTTCCCTACACTGACCTAGAGCTGTATTTCTTGAGGACGGCATCCAAAAGGCCAACGAGCTCTTCGGCATTGATGAACTTCTGTGTGCTGAGGGTATACATTTTCTCATAGAAGTCTGCGATCTCCATCCGAGCCTGAACAAAGAAGCAGAGCTGCTCTGACAGGTGGGAAAGGAGTTCTTCCACGTGAGGAGCAGTCCCACCCAGGGCACCTCGGCCAGTCACCACCTTCTTCAGCTCATTATGCAGTGAAGTGTAGATGGTGCGGATGGAATCCTTCCTGCTGAAGAAAGACTGGCCCCCTAGTAGGCAAATGACATAAGCACATGACAGGTAAAGAAGAGAAACCAGAAGTACCAAACATCTCCCAGCATCTAAAAGGAAAGAATCTGAACCCACCAAGCTCAACAAGTTTTCACCTACCATATTCTCTCACTCCTATGACTGGGATATAAATATTTTGATTCATAATTTCACTGAGGAATAAATACAAAAAATACCAAAGAGCAAATGACAACAACATGAATCTAAAAAGACCCCCTTTCAAATAAATGTATTTAAAACAAAACAGAGCACTAAATTATAAAATAGTGCTGTTATTGCTGGTAAATCAGAATTTTTTGTTTCAGCTTTAGAGCTGCATTTTCCTCTGAATCTTATCTTTTAGGCTGTGCCAGAAAATGGAATGCACACACATATATCCTCTTTACGCAAGAACACAGACTACTGGGATCACAGAGGAAAAAAGAAAATCCTAGTACTGTTGACAAGGTTGACACTATAATATAATAAGTGCCACATTGTGAATTAGTAAGATCAGGAACCAATTATAAAAAACTACTGCTGTAACTAAGGGGTTCCAAGGGAAATTAGGAAAAAAAATAAGACCAAATACATCCTAGACAACAGCCAAAAAAAGATCAAATACCAGAGACATCATTTACTTACTTCTGTACTTATACATGATCAACTATATCTAATTATAGAGTCAGCTTCATGGATGTTTTTGTAAGCAATTCTGCACCCACCAAAGGGCCAGAGCCCAGACATTACAATAATAAAAATACACGGGACAGGTTTGAAACAGTGTGCTCCTTGGAAATACATAAAATTTCAATGATGGCTGACAGTTTAAATTTTCAATTAATAAACCCAGAATGTTTTAATGAATGAATTTATCATTATTCTAAACATATTAATTAAGGGTTAAAATTACTTATCAAGACATTTGTAAAATATCCTTTTAATGAATAAACCATTTCATAACATTGTTTTTCGTTCATTGGTTTGTGTTTCAAGAATGAACTTTACATCCCTTACTACTAGGCAGGGTGACCAACTTGTCCCAGTTTACCTAGGACTTTCCAGGAAACCCTTATTACACATTTTAAAACTAAGTCTGACGTCCTGGGAACCTCTCAGCCCTGGAAGAACAGGAATGATTGGTCACCCTACTTACTACTGACTCCCCAGACCACTAATACTAAAAAGTATTTTCTCCAACATACTGTCTAAACAGATTGAGTAGCATTCACATTATTTCTCCTAACAGCAGCGAAAACCATATGGTAGAGGTGGACTGATCTTGACACCAACATCCCATACAGGACCATACCCTGAAGGGTCTGCCTTCCTCCTGTGTCCATATTCAGTCTAGTTCTGCTGATGTTGTAGAGTGACAGGTATAGAATAAATACGCCTCTGTGCCCATGTCCAGTACAAAACCTCTTAGGTTAGGAAGGTAAAAAGAGTATCATGTAAAACCAAAAACTTTGGAAGTCTAAAAGACTTGGTTTCAAATTCTCACTCCCAAGCTTATAAGCTGTGTGATGTGCAAACTACCTAGCCACTTTGAGCCTTAGTTGTTTTTATCATAAAACTAGCAATAGAGCTGCTAAGAAGACAAAATGAAGTACATTTCGTATAAAATGTGCCTGGGTCAAAGCACATATTCAATAATGTTAATACCTTTCCCTCCAAATTATATAAGAAAACTCCCAATAACATATAATTGAGCTTCTGAAATTCTATGGTAAATTGGAAGGTTCAAGTACTGTAAAAAGAATAGCCATCTACTTGACAGATAGCTGGGTGACCTCAACCATGTACTCACTTCCACTGTTGGGATGGCCTTGGTGAAAATTTTAACTTTGCATGGAAAAGGAAATACCCACCTTCATCAGATAACCCTTATCTGGGAGAATGGAAACACTACATAAATACAGAGAATACCTTTAAAACTTATCAACAAACACCAATCGCCAGTGTGTGAAATCAAGTACAATGAAACCACTATAAGCAAGAGTGAGACCACCAGTGCGTTCCTTTTAAACAGTCTCTTTTTAAAGCTCTCAGGAACACAATCCTACTTGTTGACCACCCTGGAAGAAAATATCCAAAGAGGACTGGCCTTCCTTCATGCTGGGAAACATGGAATCACATACACCTGACTTTTTCTTTTCGATATTTTGAATTTATAAAATGATTATTTTGAATTAGTTTCAGAAGGCTCTAGTTATAAATGCTCATTATTTCTCAAGACTTGAACAGTTAATATCACATCATGAAATTTCAAGTATATTAAAGGAACATATAAAACATCTTGGGTATTTTACTCTACAATTTCTTGCTAATGATAATTCCAAACATCAGTTCTGAAGTTAAGTCATTTTCTACTATACTAAATTTCAGCAACAAGAAGTTGAGGAAACTCTCCAGTAATGAAACAAAGGGGAGAAAAGTATGACCTTCCAAAATCCTCCACAGGTATTGAGTAAGCATATTTTAATCACTGAACCTTTCCCAAACAGGTATTATTCTCCCCTTAAAGGAAGGAGAAGGCTCCAAGATAAGGGCCCACCCAGGGTTTTTCAGTAACAGCCAAGACAGGAACTGAAAGCTCCCTGTCGGGTCTGTACTTTGCTTCAAGGCTCATGCTTGCATCTATAATCAGGATTCACTGCTAGCCTCAGATAAACACCAGCCATAAGACTGAGGTCAAAAAGACTCACTTTTTACTTGAAATTTGCTAAGACGGTAGAGCTTTAGTTTTTTCACTGCAAAACAGAAAAAAGAAAAGAAAGAAAAGAAAAGAAAAGAAAAGAAAGAAAGAAAGAAAGAAAGAAAGAAAGAAAGAAAGAAAGAAAGAAAGAAAGAAAGAAAGAAAGAAAGAAAGAAAGAAAGAAAGAAAAAGAGAGAGAGAGGGACAGAGGGAGGGACAGAGGGACAGAGGGAGGGGGAGAGGGAGAGACGGAGAGAGGGAGAGGGAGAGAGAGAGGAAGAAAGGAAGGGAGGAAGAGAGGAAGGGTGGGTAACTATGTGAGGTGATGCATATATTAATTAGCTTGATTGCTGTGATCATTTCACAATGCATATGTATATGAAAACATCAAGTTATATACCTTAAATATATACAATTTTATTTGTCAATTATACCCCAAAGCTGTAAAAAAGACTTTCTTACACCATTTTTTAAATTTTTAAAAGTATGCATAAAATTTTCGTTTTGCATTTTAAAGAAAACCATATAAACATTCTAATTAGCAAAGTAGTAGGAGAACATGGGAATGTTTTAAATGGCAAACCAAAAGTTTTTTCCTAAATTTTTTTTTAAAAAATGGACAGTTAACCCTATAAACATGAAGTCACATTGCAGGCACACTGATATCATATATGTTCCAATACAAAAAAACTAAGATATTGGCAGTTAAAATTTAAATTCTGGAACTTACATTGACTGTCCCGTGTAAATAAGTTATGAGGCATTAAAGTTAAACATGCCATTTTCAGAACCGTTTACTCAGAAGTCACCGGGAGCCCCACAGTGCCTGGGTATGTTTCACAATGTCAATTGTATGGGTCAATTTCAAGGCACAGCCCTCAGGCTCACCCATGCCAGACTGGGTTTTCAAGCAGAACTAATCACTTTATACAATAAAGGCCACTTCCGAGAACCCAAGTCAGACACAGTGAAGGTCTTACACACATGTTCTTACACACAGGGCAGCTAGTCCTGTTTACATAAAAACCTGGCTCATACCATTTAAAATTAGAGCAGCAGATTTTTTTTTTTTTTTAAAGATGACCAGTAAGGGGATCTTAACCCTTGACTTGGTGTTGTCAGCACCACCCTCAGCCAGTAAGCTAACTGATCATTTCTATATGGGATCCAAACCCGTGGCCTTGGTGTTATCAGCACCACACTCTCCCGAGTGAGCCATGGGCCAGCCTGAGAGCAGCAGATTTTTTTAACTGGAGTACATAAATAGGCTTTAGGAATCCAACTGAATCATCTCAGATTATATGCAAAATTGTGTGTACACATGTATTTTTGGGCAAATAAATCCACAGCTTTCATTAAATTCCCATAAATGAGCTTTAAAAAACGTTAAGAATTAGGGCACTTGGGTCAATCACCATTCTTTATGAGGTGGGAATCTAAAAACAACCAAAACTGCCAGAATTTTACCCACCTTCAACATTACAGCTAAAATCCTCCACATTTTTCATATATATATTTATATAAATAAAATCATGCATGGCTTAATGACAGGTATATGTTCTGAGATATGTGTCATTAGGTAACTTTATTATGCAAAATCGTAAAGTGTACTTACACAAACCTAGATGGTATTGCTTACTAAACACCTAGGCTATATGGTACAGCCTCTTGCTCCTAGGCTACAAACCTGTACAGCATGTTACTGTACTGTAGACAACCATAACACAGTGATTTTTGCGTATCTAAACAAATATAAACATAGAAAAGATACAGTAAAAGTACTGTATTATAATCTTAAGGGACCACCCTCATAAATGCAGTCCATCGCTGACTGTATATAAACCACATAAATTATAATATATGTACACATTTTTAATAAATTATATGGATACATACTCAATCTGACAGTTCAAAGGCAGGTATTCTGGCTTAGGTTCTATCACCTACCCAAACAATTGCATGTACAATTGGCTAATCTGTAAAAATGGGAATAATAACACCATAACAGCAAGTGCCAATTTGTGAGAAGTGACACTGTAAAAAGGGGAGGGAAAAATACACAAGGTGGAACTATCCGACCAGTTTTTGCCAGTGAGTGAACATACTAAATAACAAGTTATTATTTGAATAGTTCCGCAGAAGTTAGGATCTCAGAAAGCCCTGCCCCTCGAGTGTTTCCTGAAAGCTCAATAAGATGTACATGGCCACTTTCAGGCAGGGCGAGAAAAATCCAAATAGAACCTACCCCCAATTTTACATTTCTATTCTCTATATTATATAGGGGTGTGTGTGTGTTTGTGTTCTTCACTCACACCAGACCCTGTGCCTCTGATAACAAAAGGGTCTAAAATAGGCCAAAATACTAAAACGACTCTAAAAGCTCTGGGATTCAAACATGTCAGTATAAGTAGTAATACTTTGTATGCATAACCTTTGGTTTTTACATGTTATTTCCTTCTCATCTACTCATACTAATCGTTTCCACTAGTGAAAATCAGTTGAAGCAGTTCTTGTCTCTATTTTCAGGGGCAAGATTTACATAAGGTGCTAAGAGTTTTTACCATTTTCCCATTAAGTCTCCTCCTGCTAGTGTTAGGCATATTTCTTGCCTTTCCTGCCCAGTATTCATTTATTCCTTTATTAATTAAATATGTGCTGAGGAACTACTGAAGACTCCATCTGCCACGCCCAGGGGCCTTAACCTTAAGAGGCCAGACAAGAGTGTTCATTGAGACAACTAGGTTGCATTGCCAAGTTTTGCTCCTCTGGCCGCAATGTCAATAGTTAGAAGAACAAGGTTAACTTCTCATTTATGGCACCAATCCATGCACGAGGCAAAACGGTAAACCCATCCGTTAGGGACACAGCCCTGAAAGGAGCACCAACCCGATCGGCCAATCTATCTGCAGCGAAGGCCGGTGGGCGGGGTTTGTGGAAGCCGAGGGAAGGAAAGGGACGGTGGGAAGAGACCTGGGCATGCCGAGTCCAGCCTGCGGCTAGGAGTGACAGAAACAGGAAACCCAAGCCATCGCCGATCGGGGAATATACCCCCTTTCCTTCCTCCTCAAGGGGCACGGGGGCGGGGCGGAGGTACCTAGTTTCTGCCCCAGGTAGGTGAGGCTGTGATAGACCTTCTCGGCGGCGGCCAGGTGCGCCAAGGCCGCCAGCAGCGACAGCCAGCTGCCCCCCGCGCTCTTGTTGGCCTCTCGTTCCTTCTCCACATTGTCCTTGGCTTTGTCGTAAGAGAAGATACCCAGGTGAGAGAAGAACGTCTCCAGCACCGCCTGTTCCACCGGGACCGGGGCGGCCAGCGGGATAGACTCCCCCATGCGAGCTGCGCTCCAGCTCGACCCACGTGGCTCTCCTCTCCCTCGCACTTCCGGGTTCTGAGCGAACGAGCGTGCGCACAAGCGTGCGTGCGCGTGACCGCCCCAAGCGGTGGGCTCGTGAGCACACCGCGCCGAGATCGCTCCTGGGCCTCGGAGAAGACGCGCATAAGGACCAAAGAAAGAGGGAGGTAACCCTCCTGAGCCCCTTCGGCGCTTCGGCTCCTGCAGCTCTGACTATTCCAACCCTTAGGGTAGAATGAGAGGAGGCCAATTCGCTGCTCCGTGGAGCTGGCCGCCTTCTGACGTGAGCTGAGAGGCCCCCTCCCTGTGAGACTGCGTCTATGCCGATGATGCCACGTCTACGTGACGTCAGTTCTTGCGATAACGTCTGTCCCGAGCTCGCGGTGGGATGGAGGGGTTGGGCCAGAAGACAAGATTCTTGCCTGGAGTTATACTCACTCTCATAAGGACCCTAGTCAGTCCTTATAGCAAAACCAGCTCGAAGTGGTTTATAGATTAGAAGCCTGACATAAAGGTTTATCTCTTATCCCCATTGCCTAATTCAAATCCCGTCATACCGCTGATTAACTGTCATCTGTATCCCGTTCTAGTCAAACACCATGAACCCAGCACTACTTTGAAACACTACTTAGTAGTCACTAAGTTTTTCCTTTCTCCTTTCTTGTACAAGCTACTTAGTCACATTGTGTATATTTACGAGTCTCTTTCCCCTACTATGTGGTGAGCTCCCTAGGGTAAAGACTAGGTTTCATTTACCATTGTAATCTTTATTTATAACGGATAGTACAGTGATGTTTGTTGGACAAATGAAGGAATTGCCTATTTTCATTTTTTTCTCAAATTATAGTTGTTTTGCCATGGCTAACTTTTAACGCAAATCCCACTAGTCTAATTTTAATGAATATATCTTGTGTGTCTGTTCCCTGCTCTCAAGAATATATTTGGATAAGATCAACCCTGTTAACCTATATATGTTATAAAGGTGAAAAAGGGAGGAGCAATCATATCTTTTTGGAAGAATCAGGGAGGCTTCCTGGAGAAGAATGTAATGGTTCTTGATGAATAAATAGAAGCTAGTAACCGAAATGTAGTACTGGCACCAAAACCAACAGACAATGAAAGAGATTACAAAGCTCAAAAACATACACAAGAAAGGTAAGAATTCCTTAGGTAATCAAGATGGCATCATAAATCACTGGGGAAAAGAAACCTTATTCAATTAGTAGTGAAGGAAACATGATTAACTATAAAAAACACAAAATTCCACAACACTGTTGCCTTGTTTCTTGCAACAACAAAAAATTGAATGTATGAAGAGCAAAACCATAAACAAAATAGAAAACATACAAGTAAATATTTAATTGAGCTAGAGATAGAGAAGAACTATTCTAATTTATAAGATAATTGGAAGAACTTACAAAGGAAAAGACTGGCTTGACTACATTTAAAAATATTATTTTAATGTATGAAGAACACAATGCCAACCTGGGAAAAAATACTTGTAATATATATCAGAAAAAGGTTTAATTTGCTTAACTTATCAAGATTTCTTACTAACATGTAAGAATAAAAGGATATGAATATATAAGTCCCAAAAGAATATATACTACATTAATAATTATTTTTTTTAATGCCCAGCCTAACTAGTAATCAAAGAAACACAGATTAGGGCCGACCCTGTGGCTCACTCAGGAGAGTGTGGTGCTGATAACACCAAGGCCACGGGTTTGGATCCCATATAGAGATGATCGGTTAGCTTACTGGCTGAGCGCGGTGCAGCCGACACCAAGCCAAGGGTTACGATCCCCTTACCGGTCACAAAAAAAAAAAAGAAACAGATTAAACTTCTATTTTTCATCTGTTTGATTAACAAAACAAACTTTTTTTAAGTGCTGATAAATATACAGTGAATCTGTTCTTACTATATACTGCAGATGTGAGTGTAACTTGGTATGACCCTTCTGGAAAACATTTTTTTTTTTTTTAAAGATAACCGGTAAGGGGATCTTAACCCTTGACTTGGTGATGTCAGCACCATGCTCACCCAGTGAGCTAACCGGCCATCCCTATATGGGATCCGAACCCATGGCCTTGGTATTATCAGCACTGCACTCTCCTGAGTGAGCCACGGGCCGGCCCTGGAAAACATTTGGCAATGTATGAGGGTACTTCAAAAAGTTCATGGAAAGATAGAAATTAAAAGATAGTACAAATCCTTCCATGAACTTTTTGAAGACCCTTGGTTTATCAAGCATAAGTGAGAATGTATGTAAGTGTCTAGATCAGTGTCTAAGACAAAGTAGATGCTTAATAAAGTGTTAGTAATGCCTATTATTATTGCTACTATTATTATCATTAACATCATACCTTTTATTCAGCAAAGCACAGAATAGCTTTTTTTTTATATTTAGCTTATACATTCATTACCTCGCATATTTACCTTTTGTGTGCATATGTGGTGAGAACACTTAAGATCTACTCTCTTATCAAATTTCAAATATATAATACAAGTATTATTAACTATAGTCACCATGGTGCACATTATTAGATCACCAGAATTTATCTTATAACTGAAAGTTGTACTCTTTGACCAACATCTCATTTTCCTTAGCTCCTGGCAATCACCATTTTAGTTTCTGCTTCCATGAATTCAACTTTTTTAGATTCCAAGATCTTAGCAGTATTTGTCTATGTGCCTGGCTTATTTCATTTAGCATAATGTCTTCCAGGTTCGTACATGTTGTCACAAAGGGCTGGATTTCCTTCTTTTTACAGCTGAATAATATTCCATTGTATATATATATATGCCACATTTTCCTTATCTGTTCATCCATTAATAGGCACTTACTCATTTCCATATCTTGGCTATAGTGAATAATGCTGCAATTAAAAGGTAGTTAAGTTGCACTGCCCAAATAAAAGTTGCATACTTTTATTCTTGACAATATCTTCATTTATGTCTTCCTTTTAAATTTATATATGTATTCATTAAGTAGTCAATAAATTTACCTATGATTATTTTGTATTTAGAAAGAAATTTGTAATGTATATGTACACATACACATTTTTTTCTAAATACAAAATAAGCACAGGTAACTATTGAGTACTTAATAAATTCCAGGAATTGTGCTAAGCGCTTTACATGAATTAACTCATTTAATCCTTAGTACAATACTATGTTCATTGAGAAAATTTTGGAAAAAGTAAAAAATATAGAGAAAACCACCATTAATCCCCAAACCCAGAGATAATCACTGTTGACATTTTTAGTGGATGCTGTGGTGCACTGCCCAGATCCCAAGATACAGCTGCCAGGACTGCTGGCTGTTGATGGCAGCTTGCAGTTGAATTCCTGTCCAAATTGCCTTCTGCTAGGGAAACTGCCTCACCCAAGGGTATATCCCTTCCCTGGGGGCAGCCCAAACCAAATCCCAATGACTGGTTAACTGTGGCGGTACAAAGGCACAGTCCCTCAATTGGAACAATCTGGGAAATCCCAGCTTTTGAGCTTCTCTTGAGACCAGATAAAGCCTCTGTGGCAGCTGCCCTGCAATCCACCCTATCCTTCTGTCCAGTCCTGCTTCCCTTATGGGTGCTGTTCATGAGAGCACTCTCCAGTAAATCACCTGCAGGCAAATTTCTGCCTCAGAGTATGTTTCCTGGAAAACCCAACTGAAGTCAACATTTTTGGAATATAAGTTCTAATTTTTTTTGCATATATCTATTTAAAATTTTTAAATCTAGAGGCAGGAGCCAAGGGTAGCATCCCCCACTGGGAAACAGGCAAGGAGCACTCTGAAAGCACCACTTCCTCATGGGTGGCCCACCAGAGCCACCACCACAGCCACGACTGCTGCAAAAGCAGCTCTACACCACAGCTACCACGCAGGCTGCACGCCAGACACCTGACTGCAGTGACACAAGGAGAGTCACCAGTGGAGACTGGAAAACAGAAGACGACATCTCTTTCCTCAAAGTCCACTCCAGTGTAATAGTAAAAGGAACTGCTGTACCATGCCCCTGCTTTATTTCTGATTTTAGTAATTTCTGTCTTCTTTCTTTTTTTCTTGGTCGATCTAAATAAAGGTTTTCAAATTTTGTTAATCTCTTTAAGGAATCAAAAAAAAAAAAAGACTATTAAGCAGTCTACAAAGCACCATTGATGTAAATGTTTTAATCAAACATTAACTTTCATGATTCTTTTAGGGTATAATAATCTTTATACATATTGTGTAACTTGTTAAATATGTAACTATCATTCATTTTCTTTGACAGACTTTATGGAAAATTGAAATCAAGCTCAAAACTCATTTCTAAAAAAAATAGAAACAAATAAATAAAAATTTATAAAAAGGAATAAAAAACAAGAAAATGTCAGTAAGATAAGAATATTCTCTGATGTATTGTTATTTATGAAGCTTTGTGTCATGTGATAATTGGTGTGTATTTACATTAAAGTTTTTATATTTGTGAAAAAAATTTTTTTAATAAATTTAAAACTAGATTTATTTTACTCCAACAAATTTGAATTTTTTTTATCGTTTTGTAAATTAAATTTTTAGTTGATATGAATAATTTTGTATGTAAATAAGCGTTTTTCTTTTTTTTTTTTTTGACCGGTAAGGGGATTGCAACCCTCGGCACGGTGTGGTCTGCACCACACTCAGCCAGTGAGTGCACCGGCCATCCCTATATAGGATCCGAACCCACGGTGTCCGCCAGCGCTGCACTCTCCCAAGTGAGCCATGGGGCCAGCCCAAAATAAGCATTTTTCTATAGCAGAGTTTTTAATGGCCACCTGGGATTCATATGGCACATCATCAATCTTGTACTGTCGACCTTGTTTGTAGTGTTGGATATTTTGGTATTTCCTAGTTTTCAGTATGACAGACCCTAACATTTAGCAGACCCATTCCTGACTTCCTTCTCACTTGCCTGCCTCTAGGATGGGAAAGCCAAATATTCCCAGGTATTTAGTTTTCCTGGCCTCTCTTACAAGTTCCAGCCATTGAGAAGTAAGCTGAAGTTTTATGAGAGTTGAAAGGGAAGTTCCAGGAAGTCTTTTGCCTTCCAAATAAAATGGGACAGCCAAAACTGGTATCATATCTATTCTTTCTGCTTGGTAAGGAATAAGATGTTTGGAGCTATAGTACCCATCCTTCATCCATTAGAGAAAAGTCAAGAAAATTAGAGACTTGGCCTTGACAAGATCATTGAACATTTAAACAAATGCCAGCAACTGCCTATCTGGATTTCTTGTTATGATAAGTAAAGTAAGTGTTTTGTGGGTTTTTTTATCCTACTGCGTTTGGATTTTCTGTTATTTGCAGTTTAAATGTCACTATTTCGGAATTCATGGTTAGAAGTAATGCAGTGATGAACATCATTGTACATAAATACTTGGTAGCAACAACTTAACATAAAACTCACTGATGGAGTTTGGATGTGTTGTCCTCTCCAAAACTCATGTGGAAATTTGATCTCCAATGTGGCAGTGTTGGAAACTGATTGAGTCATGGGGGCGGATCCCTCATGAATGGATTAATGCTCTCCCTGGGGGAGGAGTGGTAGTGAGTGAGTTCTTGCTCTATTAGTTCCGGGGAGAGCTTGTTGTTTATAGAACCCCCGGCACCTCCTCTCTGTCTCTCTTGCTTTCTCTCGCCACGTGATCTGCTTGTACCCGCCAGCTGCCTGCCACTTTTCCGTCATGAGTAGAAGCAGCCTGAGGCCCGTGCCAGATGCAGCTGTCCCAGAATCCTAAGCCAAATAAACCTCTTTCCTTTATAAATTACCCAGTCTCAGGTATTCTGTTATAGCAACACAAACGGACTAAAACACTCACAGAGGGAGAGTATTAGGATTATACATTTCCAACATTTCTTCTTCTTGACCTTATGGTAGCACTGTCCTTAACCTTCCTATTTTCTTTTTCTTGTGAGAACCAGAAAAATAATGCACATAAGGCTGCTTAAAATTTTCTATTTCTGCAGCCCATCTTGTTGGATAAATTACAGTCTTATTATATGTGCCAAATCAGGATAGGAATAAGAGTCTGGACAGCGAGGCAATCAGACATTTTATATACTTTCAGACTCTCTTTTTTTATCTCCTCAATATTGACAAGCCAACCTATTCAACTTCTTCAACTGTGTAATTCCAAAAGGCAGTAGTGGTTGGAAGAGGAAATAGATCTTTTGTAAATCAGAACCTTATCTTCTCAAATAGGATGTTTTAGCAAATGCACCACACCATAGTGTTCATATCTACTAATACAGAATCAGCAAGGGTTTTTTTGGAGCAAGTATTGTGTGAACTAGATTGCATTCTAGACTAAGTCATGAATTAACTCTTTATATATTTGCCTAGGAATCATTAAGTTCTCAGGGTTGGGATGTTGTATTTCCTCTGAATAAACGTGGAGAATCAAATATTCTGAACTATATTACCATTTGAAGTAAAAAAAGAACAGTGTCTAATTGAAAAATAGGTATTAAAACTGTATTTGATTTAAGCTTTTTAGTGGCAGACACTTAACAATATAAAACCTGAATCTAGTGAGCCCACCTCCATACCTCCCACTGACTCACTCAGTCTTGAGGCTTCTTCTAATTCTGCAGCACCACAAACCTCAGGTTGGCTGGTTCTGGCCCAAAGCAAAGGCATGGGGATGTTTTTGGATATTGTAGGAAATCAGAGCTATCTAGATCTGAAGAATACAAGATAGAGATGCTTCTGTCTCATTCCCACTGGTGTTTTTAGGGCAGAAGATGGCTCCAGACCTGGCCAGACTGCCAGCAAGTTGCTCTAAACTAGACTTTCACTCATGGGCACAGATTAAATCTGGACTAGCACAACCAACAGAGTGAAAAAGCAATCTGTAGAATGGGAGAGATCTTTTTGTGCTTCATAAGCGTTTTGATGCTGTGTGAGATGTGCCCCCCTCTAACCTTTGTTATGATGTCAAGACATTACCCATCTGACATGAAAAAAAAAAAAAAAAAAGAATGGGAGAAGATACTTGCAAATCATATGTCTCATAAGGGCTTAATATCGAGAATATATAAAGAACTCCTACAACTCAACAACAAAAAACAACCTGATTAAAAAATGGGTGAAAGACTTGAATAAACATTTCTCCAAAGAAGATATACAAATAGTCAAACATATAAAAAGATGCTCAACATCACTTATCACTAGGAAAATGCAAAACTACCGTGAGATATCACCCCATACCCATTAGGATAGCTATTACAAAAAAAAAAAAAACCCCATAAAATAACAAGTGTTGGTCAAGATGTGGAGAAATTGGAACCTTTGTGCACTGTTGGTGAGAATGTAAAATGGTGCAGCCATTATGGAAAACAGTATGGAGGTTCCTCCAAAAATTGAAAATTCCCTCCTCTGGGAATAGATCTAAAGGAATTGAAAGCAGGATCTCGAAGAGATATTTGTACATCATGTTCATAACAGCATTATTCACAATAGCCAAGAGGTGGAAGCAATAAAAATGTCCACCAAGGGATGAGTGAATAAAGAAAATGTGGTAGATATATACAAAGGCATGTATTCAGCCTTAAAAAGGAAGGATATTCTGTATCACACTACATGTGTGAACCTTCAGGACATTATGCTAAGTGAAATAAGCCAGTCACACACACACACACACACACACAAATACTATAATACATACGAGGTATCTAGAGTAATAGAAGCAGAGAGTTAGTTGAATGGTGGTTGCCAGGGGCTGGAGAGAGGGGGAAATGGGTAGTTGTTTAATGGGAATAGAGTTTCAGTTTCACAAAATGAAAAACTTCTGGAGATTTGGGGATTTGTTGCACAACAATGTGAATATGCGTAACACTACTGAATTGTACACTGAAAAATAGTTAAGATGGTAAATTTTATGTTATGTGCTTTTTTTTTTTTTTAACCAAAATTAAAATTATTTTCTGGAACTATTGGACTGGACATCAGAGTTGGGTAGGCAAGGGACAGCTTATTTACCTGAATTCTGTTGCCTCTCATCAGCTATTGATCCCACCCTAGGACTTGCTGTTGTGCATCCTAGTATGGTAAAATCATTAAACATACCTTCAGCTTTAAAAAATTATGAGCGTTTTCCTTCAATATTTTAATTTTTTGACATTTCATCATGTTCTCAACACTCTATCAAGGGTCAGCAAACTACAGTCTGTGGGCTAAATCTCGCTTGCAGGTTTAAGAATCATTTTATGTTTTTAAAGGGTTAAAAAAGAGGAAGAGGTGGAGGAAGGAGGAGAAAAAAAATTAGATGTAGTCCACAAAGCTTGAAATATTTACTATCTTGGCTCTCTGCAGAAAAAATTTGCTAGTTTGTTGACCCCTGCAAATTGTATTATTCATAGCACATTTTGCATTTTTGTATTCCATTGATATATTAGGTATGAAAAACAAAACCACTCAAATTATTTTCAGCAAAAAGAGATTTAATACAGGGTATCTGGAGCTTACGAGATCATCGGAAAGGCTAAAGGAATGTTCACTTATCAGGCCTCCAAGAATGATTCCTAGGACAAGACTGCTGAATAGTCTACTGGGAGAGTTGCTTCCTCTGCAATAATCAGAAAGGCAGGGAGTTAGGGGCCTCCACTGACTGTTGAGTTCAAAGAGATACCACTGTAGCCATGATCCAAGGACCAGGAAGCCACTCCTGCCCCTGCATTTACCTCTCAACGCTCACAGAGTAGTACCTAGATGCTGAAATACTGCTGCAGAAAAGCCCAATGTATCCACAATTGAGTTTGCCAGCAGAAACAAAACAGATGGCTGCAGCCTGGGATCCACCTTTCAACTGCATCTAATTGGCAGAAGCAGAACCCTAGGTGCAGGGAAATGCGGGAAATGTGGTTTTTCCTTCTTTAGCCTCTGCAATGTAAGAAGGCACACTAGAAAATTGGAATGGCTGCTGAGAGCCAGAGGAAGTTCAGAGTGCCCACCACAGCTGATTTGTGGCTTTAGGCTCTTTTCAGCTCTTCTCTCATCTCTGGCCAACTCCTTATTTTTTCATTTGAGAAAACTTCCCTGTCTCTCCCTTCCCTACCTCCACGCTTACTGGATTGGATGCCCTTTTGTGAGCTTTCACAGCTTTCAGCCCTAGCTCTGTATTGTGCATATCATCCCATATCTAATAGCCTGGTTTCTTGGTGCTTCCTTCACCGGATTGGCTCCTTGAAAGCAGAAACTCAGTCTTATTCATTACTGTGTAGGTAATCAGTGTGTATATGTTGAGAATAATAAATAGTTCAACATCCCAAATAGCATTTTTTCTTCTGTTTTCTTTGTTCCATGCTATTATGTGCTGATATTTGTATACAGTGGAAGGTTAGTAAATGTTGTTAACTGACTGGTTTTCTTTTTGGCAGGGCAAAGAGAAGTTCCACCAGTACTCTGTATATGTGTGTCTTTGACTCTCTTTGAACCTATATAGGTTAATAAATGCTACAGAACAGCTAACGTTTGAACAGTTTCAACATGCTGGGTAATATGCTAAACATTTTAAAAAATTATCTCATTTAATCCTCCAAACTATCCTATTAAGCAGATAGTATTTTTATTACCATTTTATAGATGAAGAAACTGGAGCTTAGAGAGGGTGCGTAGCTTATCTACAGTTACAAAGTAAGTGACAGAACTGGGGCTCACATCAAAGTCTGGCTAATACCAAAATTTGTACTCTTAACCATTATGATGATGATGATGATGATGATGATTGTGACAATGGTTCCAAATACTGTGCTAGGCATTTTATGTGTGTTATCCCAACTACATATTTCCTTGTCTAGAACTGATTCTTTAGTAGTTGTTACATGCAGTAATGTAAACAAAGCTCTTGATTCCTGTGATCTATTTCTGGCTCTGCTGCTAATTCACTATGTGACCTCAGGTAAACTACTAACCCTTCTGGGCTCCAGTTTTCTCCTCTGCAAAACAGAGAACAATCTTTAAAATACTTCTAAAATTCCAGAACTCTGTAAAATACTTCTATTTCTAAAATTCCAGAACTCTATGAATGAATTCTACCTTGTTTTCCATTCCATAATTCATTATAGTAAGACCTTACTCACCCTCCAAGTTCCTATAGGGTCTCTATTTCGCTTTATAGTTTTCTCATATTTTCCATGGTACCTAGTCTTGTGCTCTGCATGGTACATAACAGGTTCATGATAGGTGTATATACAGACATAGAGATATAGATTGATTTGTTGAAGGGGAAAAATATCCATCCTCACAAGAAGCTGTGCTTCTTGTCATATGTTACCTTCCTTTGGGGATGACAGTCAAATTTAATTTGGGGCTGCCACAGAGAAATCAGCCCTCAGCACAGTTGGAAATCTTCTTTTCTTAGTTAACAGGTAAGATTATCCTTAAAGCAGAGCTGTGGTCACTGCTCAAGCATCTACTCCTGTAATGTTTCTTTTGTGAAAATTATGCTGAATGCATGTAAAACAGTCTTGGCTTATGGACAATGGCAGATATAGTAGGGAGTTTTCTATGGGGAATTAGATTATTCCAGAATTTTCCCAAATTACACATGAAGGGTTAAAGCCTGATCCCTGAGCAACAGGAAAACTCCCAAACTTGCAGTGTTAGCATGGATGGGTTCACATGCTCTTGGTCCATTTTTCTTTAAGGACTTGAATACAGAGAATCCACAGAGGAAACTAGAATCTGGTATTAAGAACTATTTATATGACTGGAAAAACACCAGACTTTTTTTAAAAAAAACAGAACTCTGTAACCTGTTCATATGTGCATCTGTGCATTTCTTAGTAATTGTCACCATAGTAGCAAGGCAGTTTAACAAGGATGCCTTTTTAGCACAGTACATACAAATGAGAGTGATTAACAGCTAATCATGTATTGTCTTACACCTTTGTTTATTTTTCTTGATCCTACATAATTAGCCATTAGCCTTGGATGCTTCCTCAGTGTCAAGCACAGTGCTAGGATGTGTTAGGCACTCACACATATATACTTATTGACTGAACTGAATGGTATTTCTGCTGTGTCTTCCAAGCTACAGAGAGAGTCACCCAGGCAGAAATTTGATTTTAAAAAATGACTCCTTCATTTGTCTGGGGATTAAAATTTGGCATTTTCCTGATTGGGCTGGCCCAACATAAATTTCAGGCTGAGGGGGTAAAAGGAGAGCAATTAGGTACTCTGAGACACTATATTATTAGAAGGCTAACACACAAGTAGGAAGTAGACTAATAAGTAAATTCACATTCATTAGTGAGGCCATTCAAGGACCAAAAGCTTTGTGTAAGGACTTCCAATGTCCAGTTTGGCAGCAGTTCCTGAAGTGTTTAATGTCAGGCCCAAGTTAAAACCCTGACGACAAAGAGTTCCATCACTCAATCTTCAAACTGAGAAAGCTTTTTAAGTCCTTGCCTCCACCTTATACCCAATTAACACTCAGCCTGGGAACCTCCCTTATTATAACTCCTTGAGTTAATGATAATCTTTTATTATAGCCTTTTCCCTAACGTATTCTTGCATTTCATCTTGTCAGCTATGTAATTGCTCTGCATTTCATTTACTTCCATTTCTATTTTTAGTGTTTTGTTATCTCACATTTTTTAAAAGAGTTTAAACATAGACACACCTTGCTTATTTCAATAGCCAGCATATGCATATACACTGCTTTAAAATCTGGGTTCCTATAGTTTCAACAGATCCTCAAAGTGTGCCACCTCCAGCATATAGATTGATATTCTAGTTGTGTTCAAGGCTGAAAACAGCTGCAATAAAATTTGGCCTTGGAATTCTTCAGCGATAGCTTCCAGTTGCTAACATCCAAATTTGGCCAATCTGGTGGATCAGCCACTGGGACAGGATCATCATCATATTATCACCCTAAGTGAGTCAAACTCAGCAGCACCAGCGTCTTGTGGAACAAGTTGCAGAAGTCACTTTTCCCAGAAAGGAACAGGTTAAATCCTTCCAAACTTGCTAAGGAATTTGACCTAGTTCCTTGAAACTAGAAGGTAACTTGAAGATATAATTGGTTGCAAATGTGTTTCTTTCTTACTAAAAATTACTTTTGAATCCCTGTGAGACAGGGAAAAGACATGGACTTAGACACCACCATTTATAACTTTCTAATTCAGTATAAAAGTTGGGAAGCAGACAAGTAATACCACTTCATTTTAACAAAAGAATGGTTAGCCCTCTAATTGTGGAAGTCTGTGATTACACAGTTGTGGTCATAGCACTCAAGGTTCCTATCTTTTTTTTTTTTTTTGTCACTGTGTTTAACACAATGCCAGGCACAAGTGCTCAGTGACTATTTGTTGAGTGAGTGAATGAATAAATGAAAAGCTTTTCGCAATCTGCCTCTCCTACCTACCTTTCCAGTTGTAGTTCCTACCACACCCTTTCCCAAACACATATAGTTTATATTCTGGCAAAATAACTATTGGGTTTCCTAAAAATATCTCCTTCTTTCCCTCTTCTGTACCTTTGCTGTTGCTATACCCACTCCCTGGAATGGTCTTTCCTCACATGCCAGAATATGTTACTATTTTTAAAGCCTAATCTCAAATACTACCTCCTTTATGAAAATGTTACTGATTGTCTCAGTAAAATATAAGCCTTTTCTCCTTCTAACTCTCATAAAACGTTGAATCTCCTGGTCATTACATTATATTATAGTTATTTTTGTGGTTAACTTATTCCCCTTGCTACATTGCAAGCTTCTTGAAAAAAGGAACTGGGTCTTATTAGTCTTTAGAATGCCTAGCACATACTTAACCCTCTGTAATTAGCTGTGGAAATGATTACAGTAATCTGTTTTGCTAGTGCTAAAGTACAAACCCCAGAAAATACACTAATTTTTATCATATTTTAAAAAATCTAAGTGGTGTTCTTATAGATGGACATTTTTTAAACTCGAGAACTGGATTGGAAATATACCTTTGTCAACATTTTCTTTCCAGTTAATTCTGCAAGGAGATTGGAGCACTCTTTAGAATTCTCCCTTTGTGCTTTAAATGATTATGGACTTGTTTTTTTAGTGACATTATAATAATTAGCATCATTAAAATTCATATCTTGTGCACCTCAGAGAAGATCTTTTGAGTATTTTTTGTTAAGTATGGATATATCATTAAATTTCTAGTTCATCTGAACATTCATTCTTATCATTCTTGCTTATTTTATTAAAGAGTATCATTTTCATCCATTCACCCGTTTACATATGAGGCAAAGGTCTTCATGGACCCTTGGAACTGTGCTTTCTGCATGTTATTAAACATTTCTTTCCAGAAATGCCCTCTTCCTGACACTTAAGGATAAACCAAAGATTCTCTTCCAATTTTTTAAAGTTAGCTTTCACCACCTGGGCAGCATAAAGAGGTAGGAGATGAAACATAAATTATCCTAGAATTGAGCCCGAAAGTGAACTATTGAGAAACTTCGCTTTTGAAAACAGAAAAACTGCTATGTGCTTTATTTCCTAACCCTTCTAGCCTTTCTGAGGTTTGTAGTGTCTCATTCAGGAGATTCCCAGGGTTTAAGACAAAAGACATAAAGGGGTGAATAAAATTGTTCTTTACAAAGTTTGGGATAGTCTTTATTCTGACCAGAGTATTGGTAGCAGTCCTGGATTTCAACTTTCTGAGTCTCCTAAAAGTATTATTCCTAAAATAAATGCTCCTTCAGTCAAGCCAAAGTTCTCTCTTTTCCCCACCTTCCTCCCTCTTTAAAGATAGCTGTGACTCTGCTGGTTTCCTTTCTGCCTCTTTGTCACTCTCTCCCGTTCTCCTTTCCTTCTTGTCTAATCATATCCCTCTTTGTTCATTCTAATTTACATTACATCATAATATTTAGCCATAAAATACTTTCCCACTTTTTAAGGTAATTTCATAGTTTTCTTGTTCTAATTGATCTTTTTCAAATTATCTGTTTCTCATCGAAAACATCTATTGGTGTTATTTATTTAATAAATATTTAAATAAAATTTTATTGGAGTATAGCCATGCCAATTCATTATGACTGCATTGCCCGCTACAATAACAGAGTTGAGTAGTTGCAACAGAGTCCCTATGGCCTGCGAAGCCTGAAATTTACTATTTGGGCTTTATAGGAAAACTTTACCAGCCCCTGGTCTACAATATAGTTGGATGCGACTACAAAGGATCTGGGGTAGGAAGGAGAAAAGGTGACTGCTCAGTTGAAACGTATGTTTCTTAAAAAGAAAAAATAAAAATGCAAGCAAGCAGAATAAGGGAGGAAATCAGGATGTTATGGAGCTTAGGCACACCGCCATATTTTCACCTGAACATCATTAAGATCTTTCCAACTCTGGGCTGTCCCCATCCTGCAGATTTCTCCTGAATTCTATTCTTAATCTATTGCTCTGATCATTTATTATTCGTCAGAAGTCTCCAGGGATTCCCCCCATCACAGGCCTCTCAGTCAGGAACACTTAGCCAGGGTCCTGCATAGTCTGACCTCATGTCTCCAGCCTTATTTTATAGCACTCACCATTGACAGAATCAGATATCCAGCCCTGACTTTCAGGATTCTGTGCTTTTGCTCATATTCTCTTTTCTACTTGGAATGCTTTTCTCTTCTCCAAATCCTAGACACTTTATTATTGTTATTGTGAAATGCTTCAAGCATACAGAGAAGTAAAAAAGACTAATATAGCTATATCTGTGAACTTACCACAAAGCTTTGCCATGTTGCTTTATTTTTGAAAAATATCACAGACTTAGATGATTTTACAAACCTCCTCAAATACCAAACTCTCTGAATAGGCCTTTTGGATGTATCCAATCAAAATTAAACTCTTTTTCCTGTGATTTCCTGTAACACTTTCTTTGTACCTCTAATACCTGACTTATTTTGTCCTTGTATAATGTTTTCTTTGAGGATTTCTTACTATGGTCATTCCCATAGAGTGGTACAAAGATGATTTTAGATTAAACCAAGGAAGACACATTTTTTAAAAAAATTTAAGTGCATTTATTTAAAAATGTAATTAGAAATATGTACATACAAGTATTTAAAAATATATATCTAGAACATCAAATCTAGAATATCTGGTTTCCCAGATATTCTTAAGGACAAGGCTAAGGTAGGTAGAGATATTGGAACATTATTTCGTAAACATCAGAAAAATGTTGAATAAATATTAATACAGATGATGTGGCAAAGTTTTTGAATGTTGTACTGAAATAATTTAGCATGGAAAACTTAGCTTACTGGAATGTAAATCCTTGACAATGGAGACCCAGTTTTATTTATTTTGTATACCCTAAGAATCCAACAGACTCAGAATAGATGCTTATTGAATTGAATTAATTTCTCTCTGGGGTAGTGAGATCCTTGAAAATCATGTGAAAACTCCTAAACCTTCTAACAGATAACTTTTTAAGACATTATTCCCACACTGAGTGCCAATGCCAGGGGCAAATGGTGCGTTTTCTCTTCTTCCTTCCCTGTGCATTATGACAAGTTGCCCCACTTGGGGCTGGATAAATATGAAATAATGCTAATAATAGTCATCCTCTGAAGGAATGAGGACTTGACATTGCCAGGATGCTCCCGTTAGTTTTGCTCCAACAAACCAATCTCAGCGTATTTCAGTTTATGTACCACTTTGGCTCTTGGATCTGGGCCAGTACACACAACACATACTTTCTCCCACAACACTTTATATCTTTTTTAGAGAAATCTTTCTCAGTCTCTTTAAAAATCACTATTTCATGCCAACTTTTTATTATCGTTAACACTCAACCATCTAAAGTGATGTTGGCAACTGGATTTAGTCTTGAGACTCAGCATTAAGGATCATTTTGTTGTATAGTAACCCCTGTCCAAAATGTCAGCCAAATTATGTCATATGGTTGCAAAACTGCTGTCCTATCTTCCAGCTTTTCGGAGCTTTTGCCTTTCAGAAGTTTCACTCCTCCAACCAAAATGACCTTATGTGCTCTCAGATATCAGAGGATCCTAACTGCAATGAAATCTTTCCCTTTATTTCCTCTCTTACAGCCTGTGTTTTGAGGTGGTATTTTGGGGGTGTGGGAAGTAGGGGGAACCACTGAGGTCTCCAAATCACAAAAGGAGATCAGAACATGTCTGAAGTTTGGTTTGACCCCTGGAGTTTCACTCATATTGGACTAGATATGCTTCCTCTGGGAAGCCTATGAAACTACTGTGAATGACGTAAAGTTCTGTTTCCTAACTCCTACTGCTAAGGCATTGGTCTGTCTTGATCTTAAAACCCTAGGCCAAGACTTACAACCCTTATAATCAGCGTGTATAACCTTATACTTTATCATCCAAGTGGGGACACTTTTGAAACTGAAAGGGGGTGCTGGGGAAAAAGGCATAAACCAGGGCCCACACAGGCAAACCATAATGTGAGGCCACCATAAAACACTTTGAGCCCCTTAACCTCTATTAGCAGAGCCTCTCAAATTGGGGTTTCTAGATTTCAACTTGAAAGTCTGTGGGGTTTGTTTGAGAAATTAAAGTTTGTTTTCATCTCAGTGAAATGCCTGTGATTTAAGTGCCTGTGTTTGCATTGTTTACATTGTTCCATTGTATGTTCCTAAGTGAGAGAACTTTAATTGTCCCTGGCCAGAAAGAGAACAGAGGTAGACTTCACATATATTGAAATGTTCTGGGCTTCCAGTCAAGATGGCAGCATAGATGGTCCCCAGTGTCACTCTCTCCCACAAATCAACCGATTCACAACTATAAAAAAGCAACAACAGCTAAACTGAGGCCACTAGAGCTCAGGGGAAGAGGAGGAGAGACCTACGGAGTTCATGAAGGGGGAGAAGCCATGATGAGAGAAAGAAAAAACTGCTTAAAGGGCCACAGCTGCTTTAAGGCTGGAGCTGATGAGCACACAGAGCAGGAGTCAGCAAAAGCTGCAGCCGTGCCTTTCAGATGGAGTTTCTTGGAGGTGGCAGGGGAGAACGGGACTTGGGGGCTCCCAGGCCAGCAAGACCACTAATAGGGTTCCTGTGTACCCACACAGGAGCGAGGAGCCACAACTGAAAAAAAAAGGAGCCATCCAGAGGCCAGTGAGTCATTGCAAGAGACTGGCCCAGGGCCAGTCCCAGGGGAAGTGTTCAGAGCATGGGCAGTGGGGGAGAAGGGCCCACTGGGGGAACCCTGGGACACAGCAAGGATAGCCAATCCATCCTCCAATCAGTGCAGGGCCACTCAGAGGAGACTGGTCAGGAATATAGAATTGCATGGGGTCCAGTTGATGAAAAGACTCAGGCCCAGACCAGAGTGTCTACACAACTCAGGTGCGCCAGGTCTCTGGAGAGCTGGAAGTACCTATAAGGTCAACCATTTAACCCTGAGCTGCAAAAAAAGCCTTCTCTAGGGAAACAGCTGCAAAGCAGCGTAGAGTATGCATAAAGAAAATGTACTTCACAGGGCCTGGTTTCCCAAAGCCTTGCAGTTTCAAATATTGACTTTGCAGAGGACAGGAAATTTTTCCCAGGCTATATAGTCTCTGTTGTAAGATAAAGAATTGTAACACAGCAAGATTGCTGGCTCAAAGACAGACAGGTTACTGATTGATACAGCAATTGGGAAATTGCTGTAAGAAGAGAATGTTTGCTAAGATCAAGCTTTTGTTGGTGGATCAACTTAACTTCTTGAAAATTGTATTATGGAATGTCTATTGTTAAACTTGTTAAACTGTACTTAGAAAAAACCCCACCTATGTTTTCTTCCTATAAGTTCCTGGTCTGGAGAATAAATGCGGGAAGAGAACCCCAATCGTGGTTAATTTCCCAAATGGAAGGAATACCTCTCTCTTGAGGGTTCTGGGAGATTAACCCCTTTTTGGGGCTTCTCACTGCTCAGAAGAGATGGGTTTTGAATAATCTTTGGCGGCTCTGTCACCCAGGGGAAAACGGGTGACAAATCCATGGGAGGCAAAGCAACAAAGCAGAAATTTAGCTCAACTATACAGCTCAAGTACTGTTTCTCACAGGAAGTTCCCCCATTTTAGAAGTAAGCAAAGGATAAAACATTAGTTCCAGCCCAGGCACACTGCCAGTGCTTCAGGACACACCCAAGGATCTGAGGCATGGATCTGGGGACTGGACACCCCCCCGACCAGACAACCACCAGTGCCAAGGAGCATGCCAAAAACATCGCCTCTATGTGGGTGGCCTATCACAGCCACCACAGTAACCATGGCTGCCACAAAAGTGGCTAGACATCACAACCACCATGCAGATGGTCCACCAGCCATTGAAGTGCACTGACACAAGGAGAGTCACCAGCAGAGACCAAAGAAAAAAGAGGATGTCTCTCTCCACAAATCCTATTCCAGAGTGACAGAAGAAGCATCTGTTCTACGATAATATTGGTAGACCTGAACACACCTCTCCGCATTGGACAGATCATCTAGGCAACAAATCAACAGAGTAACCATTACTCTTTCAGAGGGAACAAAGAAATCTAGGGTTATCAGTGGTGGGAGGGGGGAGGGAGAGGGGGATAGGGAGAGATTGGAGAAGGGGCATAAAGAATAAGTACAATTTGTAACAATATATATACTAGTAATATTGATTCGATCAATATATGTCAACATTGAACCCCCAAAATATGTATAATCAATTATGATTCAATAAAAAATTTTTTATTGAAAAAACTCCAGCCAAGTGAAAGTTAAAACACAGCGTGGGGGGCCGGCCCGTGGCTCACTCGGGAGAGTGTGGTGCTGGTAACACCAAGGCCATGGGTTTGGATCCTATATAGGGATGGCCAGTTGGCTCACTGGCTGAGCATGGTGCTGACAACATCAAGCCAAGGGTTGAGATCTCCTTACCAGTCATCTTTAAAAAAAAAAAAGAAAAAAAGACAGCGTGGCCTGTAAACAAAGACTTGTAGTAGTTCTGAAAGAGAAAAGTGAAATGTGATCACAAAGGATGCTGAATCAAGAGTCTATGTTCTAGCATTCTACCATATTCACTTTGTAGAAGAGATATAGTTTTAGCAAAACATCATGCCTTACATTGATATTAATGTGCATTTAATTTATGAAGTTTTATATTATAAATTTGTGTTGATTTTATAAGAGCATAAGTTGTTTTCTCACACCTAGATTTATGTTAGTACATATTAAAGAAGCATAACAGTGAAAAATAATTGGATTTTAAAGGTTTGCAGGGATTTAAAAAGTTTAAGAATCAATGCTGTTATGACACCAAAAGATAGGCAACAAAAGCAAACACAGGATGTGGGACTACATCAAACTAAAAACTTTCCACAAAGCAAAGAAACAATCAAGAGTGAAAAGGCAACCTGTGAAATGGGAGAACATATTTGCAGACCATATATCTGATAGGAGGTTAATACCCAAAATATGTAGAGAACTCATACAATTCAATAGCAAAAATACCAATAACCTAATTTTAAATTGGGCAAAGGACCTAGATAGGAATTTTTCCGAAGTAGACATACAAATGGCCCACAGGTATATGAAAAGATGCCTAACACCATTAATCATCAGGGAAATACAAATTAAAACCTCACACCTGTTAGAATTGCCATAATCAAAAAAACATGAAATAACAGGTGTTGACAAAGATGTGGAGAAATTGGGACCTTTATGCACTGTTGGTAAAAATGTAAAATGGTGTAGCCATTATGAGAAAAGTATGGAGGTTCCTCAAAAAATTAAAAATTGAACTGTCACAGGACCCAGCAATACCACTTCTGGGTGTTTACCCAGAACAACTGAAAACAGGATCTTGAAAAGATTTCCGTACTCCATGTTCATTTCACCACTGTTCGCAGTAGCCAAGATGGGGAAACAACCTGAATGTCCATCAACAGATGTATAAAGAAAATGTGGTACATACCTACAATGAAATATTATTCAGCTTTTAAAAAAAGGAAAACTCGTTACATGCTACAACATGGATTTTGAGGACATTATGCTAAGTAAAAAAATCCAGTCACGAAGAGACAAAAACTGCATGATTCCACTTATATGAGGTATCTAAAATAGTCAAACTCATAGAAACAGAAAGTGGAATGTGGTTGCGAGGGGCTGGGGTAGGGGGACACTAATTGCTGTTCAGTAGGTATGTTTCATGCAAGATGAAAAAGTTCTAGAGATCTGTACAACAATGTGCATATAGTTAACAATGTTGTACACTTAAAAATTTAAGAGGGTAAATCTCACATTATGTGCTTTTACAATTAAAAAAGAAAGAAAGAAAGAAAATCCAATGCTCATGGTTAGACCAGAGTTTTGCCTTTCTTTCTTTCTCTTCCTAATCCAACTATGCCCTCTGGTGGTTATAGTTGCTAATAGAAGTAAAATACTCTACTTCCTTTATAAATGCGTCCTTTTCAAATTCATTTGTAGGTCAGCTGTGTGGAAGACAATAATTTCCCTGTGGAGACAATGTTGTAAATAATGGCAGATATTGCAGGACAGCCCACCAAAACCCATATAAATAGTACTTAGAATAGTATTGATAGTAGCCCTATGTCATTTGATTTATACCCTCCCTCTTCCACTGCCCTCCTTGCTGCCAAAACAAACAGAAAAATCACAATATCCATAGTCATTGCTGCCACGACTACTACTCTATTCCCATCATCACCAGCAGTAGAAAGAAAAGAGGGAAGGGGGCTAGTGCTTCAGTCAAATCTAACATCTTTATTTACAGACATACCTTCTGCCCCGAAACCCCACACCCATCCTGGGGCCTTCAAGAGAGTGGGCCACCTAGAAGAAAACTTACAGGTGCCCTGTGCCTTTTTCAGAATCTTGGGGCAAATATTAAGCAAATCTTCTTGCTTTCTTTTTTCTTGCCCAACCCATAGACCTTCTTAGCTCTCCACAGTCAAAGTCACCTTCCAAACAGAAGGCAACATGAAAGGAAAAGGAGATCCTTCTGCTGAGGGGCTCTCCATACCGAGAAGCCAGAAATCTCTCAGGTATATAACCAGTAAACGTCCAAGGACCATTGTCTCTTTCCAGCTTTATAAAACTTTCCCCCACCTGTCCATTCCAGGGACTGGCTAGACAAAGGAAGGATTGAGGGAAGGAGCAACCTCAGTCTCGCTGGTGTACATCGTATACCGTCAACACTTGATTGCCTTATGCGGTCAGCTGTTGTTTGTGCTGTGTGACTCCTAGGGCCTCTCCCCAGTAAGAGAGAGTGATAAAGTGGATCTGCTGTGTCTAAACAGGTATTTTAAAAATCAAATCACATTTTCAAGGGATGACAAAACTCTGTGGAATATTATCAAATCCATGCAAAGTGACACAGGGGAAATTAATCTGTATTATGATTTTAGCAGTGAAGAGAAAACGAGCTGGAAGAACATACAGACAAGTAAAGCACTTGGACTAGTTAGAGTAGCCTGATGGTGGTGAATTATTTGATTTCCCTAACGTTGCTACAATGTATAATTATTTTTAATAGTAAATAAAAATGTTCCTGACTATTTTGTCTGTCTATTGCTATTGCTATGTAATAAACCACTCCAAAGCCACTTAGAGGCTTAAAACAACCCTTTATTATATTTCACAATTGTATGGATTAACTGGGCAGTTCTTCTACAGGTCTTACTTGGGGTCTCTCCCCAGCTTGCTGTGAAATGACAACTCAGGTTGGTGCTTCTCTGTGTGGTCTTTCTGTACACAGTGTCATCCTCCAGGGCCTCTTCACATGGTGACTCAGGACTCCAAGAGGGAGAAGCAGAAGCTGCCAGACCTTCTTAAAATCCGAGGCTCAGAAGTCCTAGATCTTCACTTCCTCCACATTCTCTTGGTCAGAGTATCACAGGCCCAGCTCAGATGAGAGGGAAGGGACACAAACTCCACCTCTCAATGGAAGTGACATGCAGATGTAGCAAGGGGTTTATTGTTTGGAATATCTTTGGAGATCAGCTATCACATCGACTTTTTAAAAAAATCATAATGAAATCTTAAGCCAGTAATTAATCCACATTAGTCTAATGTGTGTTTCCTTAGTCCATTGATTCACTCAACATAGATGAGGCACTTTGTGCCAGGCACTATCCCAGGTACTGGAGATATAGTATTGAATACAACAAAGGAGGGCAAAACCTTCATGGAGCTTACATTCTTAGGTTCCTACACTGCAAAGAATAAGCACTGCAAAGAATAAGCAAGTAATCAAATATATTAAAAAGTAATGTAGGGGTGCTGAGAGGCTACTTTAGAGTGATCAGTGAAGCCCTCTGATGTGATATTTGAAGATTTGGGGGGAATGCATTTACTAGTGAGTTTCGGGTGCATTGGGCACATTTTAGTGCCTTGGGGTGTTTCTTTGAAGGAACAGCACAAAAGCCAATGTGTTTGGGGAGTAGCAAGTGAGGAGGAGAACGATTTGGGTGAGATCACAGAGGTAGTCATAGGCCAGTCATGAAGGGCCCTGAAGGCCATGGTGAGGGCTTTGGATTTAATCATGGGTAATGGAAAGCAGTGCAAATGTTTTAAATCAGAAATTTTATTGATTTCCTTATTCAAAAGATCACTTCTCTCTCACTTTAGAGAATAGATTATAGGGGTCAAGGGTAAAAGCAGGGTGACTAAATAGTCTATTATGAGTGATGGAGGTTTGAACTGGGGTGGTAGCCATAATTATGGAAAGTCAGTAGATCAGAAGTATATTTTGAAGAAATTGCCAACGAGAATTGCTGATGGATTGCATTTGGGCGATGAAGAGAAAAGAGAAAACCCAGAGATCTCTCAGGTTTCTCTTTTCAGCAGTGGAGTGAATGGTGTGCCACTCAGGGGGAGAAGACTGGTGAAAGAACAGATTTTTATTGTTGGATAAGGCAATCAAGAAAATTAAGAATTCCATTCTGAACATGTTTAAGCATGTTATACCCACTCAATAATTTGTACTTGAACTATATGACTTGATTTCTGGTTTATCCAAATCTGTGCAAGAATAAGCCATGTTATAATAAAGTTCCAAACGACTTGGGAAATTAGAATAGATTATATACATTTAAAGTACAAGGTCACTGAGCAAGTTAGTTTTCCTGTTAAGATAATAGCTACTCTTTACTGAGGGGTTTCTGTTGTTTTGAACCATGTGGAATTATGGATCTCGACAGATTTGGAGTTAAAATGGCAATGCCATATGGTTCATCCTAGTATGCACTAGCCACACACTACATTTTTATACATAAATTAATGAATATTCACAAAGATCTTGAGGTAGTTTTTTTATTATCTTAGTAATTGGTAAAACAGGGGTTCTGAAGGAGTTTAAATAATCTGCCAAAAGTCTGATGACAATAGGTAGGAAATATTCAAAAAAAGGTATCTCTGACATAGCATCTGGACTCTTATCCTCAAAGTTACACTACCCAGATTTCTAGCCAAAGAATCATGCTGCTTCCCCCAAATGAGAAAAGCTTCTGATCCACAAGACATAGATATACAAACATGCTCTAACTGTATAGAGAATTACTGTCTGTCTCCTATAGAGAGCCAAATTCAAGTTGACCTTACAAAACGTACTATGTTTTAGAAGTAAATCCAATGAACAAAGAGAAATCGGACAGTGGTTTAACACAGTTAAGGGTTGCTCAAAAATTCCCATCAAATTCATCTCTTCAAAAATTTCCAGCTTTTCTTCCATATTTATCATTCAACCTCTCTACTCTGCAAAAATGTTAAATATAAAACAAGTGGTTCCAGCCTCAGAAAAAGAGAATATAATGCCAAAGATTGGAGCACATTAGCAGTCAATAAGCTTTGACCACTCATATCAACTGCCTTATAGCACATTTATTAATGTACTGTCATGCATTCCTATACACAATTAAAAGTGGTACTACCAGTGAGTGATTTTCGATATGAAAATATGTAACATTATCAGTTAGAGGAACTTCAGGCTTTCCCCTCTTTACATAGTATCTAGCATATTAAGATTTTAGTAAAATTAATTATTTATTTCCTCTAACACTACCTGTGAATCAATTAGGAACTCTATAAGTACAGAATGGCTATTTCAGTTTGATCAGTTAGCAATTAGCAAGGGCAAAGGCTGAAAAAAGTTTACATGACTCATAAGCTTTCTTTCCACCCTTGAGAAGAATATTTCCCACATGGATCTTGTATTAATGGTGTCAATTAAAGCAGTAGAAATAGTCACTTGCCAATTAAATCACATTCCTGCTAATGCAAAGTTGAATTTTCAATTTAATAATCAAAAGAATCTGTTCTCCAATGCTATATAGATCAAAGGTTCTCTGAGTGTAGTGGCTGGTCCCCAGATTGATTGATCCCCCCAAAAAGGGAAGTACTTATTAATCTCTGGATTCTCAGCTGGCTTTGATTTTTAATAATAATTATTATTATTATAATAGATATCATTCATTGAGTCCTTACTACGTGCCAGATAATAACATGCTATGTGCTTCACTAACATCTTTTCATTTATATCTCCTAACAACCCTAGGTAGTAGGTTATATTATCTTTTCTTTAACTGACGATAAGAGATGTTAGTAACTTCTCAAGGTTCAAAACTAGTGCAGAACTGGGATTTAAACTCAACCATTTTGGCCTCAAAACCAATGCTCTTATCTCATATATATATATATGCATGTGTGTGTATATATATATGTGTATATATATATATATATATATATATATATATATATATATATGTATATGTACACATGTGGCCTGTAAGTTGGCTATGTGTGCTTGTCTTTTTGGTGATCCTTTGTATTCTTAAAAAGTTATGTGATTTTCATATTCATTTTTTTTCTACAATTAAGTTTCCTGAAAAACAATTATCTTGTTGTTGAGGTCAATATTTAGTTAAAATGTTATTAAATGTTAAATGTGTCTGATCACTAATGGAGATAGTTTAGTAATTTTCTTGCCTTTGGCAACAATACAAACATAAAGCACACAGCAGAAAAGAACTGTGGTAGGCTAACTCTTCAAAGTATTAATTTCAGGTCCACTCCCCTCCCAACTATTCAAATGAATAGACATGAGTCATAAAAAGTAGACTGAAGAAAAACAAGGTGAAAAATATTCAACTATTAGCTCTCAAAAAAGCCACTGATGTTAGCCCCTCATGGAAAGATTCAGGTACATTCTGACAGAGCTTTTGCTCCCAGAGATTAAATAAAATATCTCAGGGCAAAGAGAGGAGTGGAAGAAGAGAGGCAACGTGGACAAGAAAGCACATGGGAGGGAAACCCCAAGCCTAGAGCCTGCACTGCTACTAGCCCAGGGCCAGGGCACTGCCTAGAAGCGGAGGCAGAGCTGAGTTGATCTTGCTGTCATCCTGTGGTTCCACCATTCATCAATACATCGTTTGCCAAGTTTGAAATGATACTTGCCTGTGTCCCAAGAATCTTTACATACTCCTCTGATTGACCATCTCTGGGGAATAATCCCCCATCTAACAGCTCATGACACTCAAAAACACCACTTTGCTCCCCTCTGTGCCCCCAAAGTTGAGGATGGAAGACGTGGACTCCTTGTTGGGTGATGGTAGAGAAGACTTGGACACTTTGTGGGATGATGCTGGTGAAAGCTGAAAGGGAAACTTAGGGTCCAAAGAAAGCAGGATTATGTGGAATCAGTGTGAAATCATCCACTGAGCCAGGACAGAAGAACAATGAACTATACCCTGTTTTAGAATGTTGTGTCTTGTCACAGGCAGGAAATGTCAGAGCTGGAAAAGAATTTGTACAACATATAGTCCCAACTTCCCACATAGCGGAGAGGCCAGAAGGAAGCAGATGAGGCCTGGAAAGGGGACCTGACCTGCTTGAAGTCAAATAGCTGGTTATTTGGCTCAGTAAGAACCAGAAATAAAATGTCCTGAGTGAGTTTAATTCTCTCTCCAATGCACAACCCAGGCAAACCTGGGTTGGGAGCTCTTTCTTCGGAGGTAGATTTTTCTCTGATCCTCCCACCAAGTCATGATAAATTGAATGGACAGCCTAGTTCCTCCCTTCTTCGAAGTCCAAATTCAATAGCTCACAGTGATACCAAAGTGAAGTATTTGTTAGATTAAATTAGTTTTTTGCCATAAAATATAGTGAAGACATTTTTAAAAATGGTTGTGGGAAAGCCATAACCACTCACGGACAATTTTTCTTTCAGAGACTCTATGAGACTGCTCAGATTAGCCCACAGGGAGCTGAAACAGAGTGGCAGAATGCGTTTAATATTGAAGAAAGTCCAAGCTTCTTTCCCCATGAAAAATGAGGAACTGATATTCTGTAACCTATGCCTGTGTTCTCCTGCTCATTCTTCCACGAATACTTTTGTCACTAGAATTTTATAGGTGAAGCAGGAGGAGGGTGTCATCCTATCGCTCAGCATTTCTCTAATGATCACTTTGTAGTTTATACTTCCAAAGCTTCGTGCCATTCACCATTATTACATCAACAAAACTCATCGGATCACACTTTCTGCATTTGCTCTCCGTGGGCTTCTGTTCCCTATATAGTTTTATTGTCTTTAGAAACTTTTTTTTTATAGAAAAACACTAGTTTTTAGCACCACTTTATGTATGCCAGAATGGATTTAGATAGTTTTGTTTATAGCAGATAAAAAAAAACTTTAAAGACTTCTCTTAGAGAGGTACTGGTGGAACGTTTAAATAAAATCTTTGTTTATAGGACTCACGGATAGCCAGATATTAAATAAATTTTTAAAAAATTGTTCTTATAACTATTAAGTTGATTCCTAATTAACATTTTATATTCTTACTAACATTTTACACATTGTTTCTGTTCAACCAATTTCAGAACTTCATGAAAAAGTTGAGTGGTAGGTTGGGTAATAGGGTAGCACAATGGTAGCCTTTTTTCCAAGGCTGGCATGTGAATAAAGTACCTGCAAATCATTAAAAAGAAAAAAGCTTTAAAAACAAGAATTCTCATATTGGTCACAGCAGTGCATTCACACTCACTGGTGTAGGGGTGTTGGGTGTGGGAGTCTAAGCCACAAGACTCAGCATTTTCAGCACTCCAACCTCCCCCATTTATGACCTAGAAAATCTATGATATGTATGCCTTTCAGCTCACTGAAGCACTTTACTTTAGCAAAGGAAGTGAATTTCATTAATAATGTATCAGTCATCAAAGCATTAATAAGAAAGCTAGGGCTGTCCTCACCACAGAATGAGCTGAGGCTACTGCTTTTTGGTTTCTCAGATAATACACAGTGGGGAGTTGATTTGAAAGGGTCAAGGCGTGGTGACCACTAGGGCCAAGTCAAAAGAGAAGGGTAGGGTTCATTCCCAAGGCCTCAGTAAAAGTATAGGAAAGGCCAGGGGAAGAGACAAAAGTGAGAATGCCTTTAGACATCCCCTTGAATGGCTCTAAAAAATGGCTCTCAGCCCTGGGTGCACATTAGAATCACCTAAAGAACTTTTTAAAAATGTCACTGCCCTGGCTGCACCACAGACAAACTGAAGCAGAATTTCTACATGTGATACCTCGGTATCAGTATTTTTTAATGGTTACTCAGGTGATTCTAATGCAAAGCAAGTTGAAAATCACTAGTTTAAAATAAGGATCACAAACTTAAATGCCCACAAGTAACAGAAATTAGGGAGGTAGGGAAGAGTAAGTGAGAGAAAGGAGGAGAAGTGGCGAACTAAACAGTACATGATCCTTTTAGGAGGGGAACCGCTACTGAGCTCCAGCCAATTGTTGTCCTCTAGGAGTGTGACACCATTTCTGCCAGGTCCTGATTTTTAAATGTTCATAAGTAAGTTTTTAAAATTGGGTTGTATGATACATGCTACGATGTGGATGAACCTTAAAAACATTACACTCAGTCAAAGAAGCCAGACACAAAAGGCCATATTGTGTGATTCCATTTATATGAAATGTCTAGAAGAGGCAAAGCCACCAACACAGAAAGTAGACTAGTGGTTGCCAGGGGCTAGGGAGAGGAGACAATGTGGTTTGACTGCTTAATGGATGCTGAGTTTCTTTTGGAGTGATGAAAATGTTCTGCAATTAGATATTGGGGATGGTTGTTATATATAACATTAATATATTAAAAGTTACTGAATTGTACACTTTAATATGGTGAATTTTATGCTATGTAAATTTTACCTTAGTTAAAAAAAAAAAAAGTGCGGAGGTCGGGGGGGTTGGTTTGGACTAACTAAGAGCTAAACAAATCCCTTTTATGGAGCCAACATGGAACATTTGGTGTGATACAACATGGAGGAAAAACAGAGTCTACAAATTGGGCTGAAATTTTTAAAAAGCCAATCTAAAGCCATAATGTATGCCTCACATCCTTTTATGTCTCCATCCAAACTAGTGACAAAGCTATGCCTGCTGTATCCTTTTCACCCGAAGTCAGACACAACCTGGGTCTTTTCCTTAATAGGTGCTAATGCAAGGCTCTATCACTAAGTGCACTTGTCTTTGCCAGCTATAAATAGAAGTGGAACCCCTGAGGTGCAGGAGAACAGGCAGGCTGATGAAATCAATGCTGGCTATGCTTTCTTACTGTTCTGTCACTGCAAGTAAAAGAGGTAAATTAAAAAAAAAAAACCTGTGTTCATTAATTATTCCTTCTTTCCAGTGACTCAGTTGAATTCACAATTCATAATTTATCATCTCCTTCAGTGGGGTTTGTTACTCTTAATTACTCACAGCAGGTTAAAATCATTACTACTTCTGTGAGATGCAGGCTGCAATAAAGACAGTGTGTGAGAAACAGTTCTTCAGAGAGAGTCTGATGTTTCACTAGTCCTTTCTGGCCTGGGAATATACTTCAAATTGCAATTGTTCTTGAAGCTTCCTCAAATCCTACCATACCTCAGATCAAAGTGAATTACTATAAAAAACAAAAAATAGGATATTCCATTGTAACCTAATCTTCTAAGTATTGGGCCATGTTTCAGGTTTGCCTGAAAATCAGAAGTGAGTGAAGTTTTACTGCAGATTAGATTCAGACTTTTTTCTTACCTGAATTCTTCAGTGTAGTCATTCCTGATATACTCAGCTAGAGTCCTGCTGTATTGCAGGCAGCTCTTGAGGATGTAAAACTGCTGGTACAGCAGAACTGCTTGGCAGGGACTGAGCCGCTGAAACGAAGCTGAAAGCCCCTTCACCACTTGTTTCACAATACTGGCCACAAAAGTAATCTAGACAAGGAAAATGCAGTTACACATAGGCTGCAAGCCACCCATAAGAGCACCTATTTCTGTTGAAGCCTAAACTACAAATCTAAGCTGAAGCCCTCACCAGCTTTACACCAATATCCTTATACTATTTCTCATTGAAATGGTACTCAGAGAGCACCCGATCATAGACCAACTGGGTTTACCAGTTGTCCCCTACAAGCAGAGTTAGAACTAGTACTGACTTTCAAAGTAGTTTGGCTTCAAAGTGGAAGGAGAACACTGGAAGCAGGAATGGAGATGAAAGGGCAGCTTGAAAAGGTGTATGGCCTCCACCAGTAGGGAAGATGGTTTTTCTTCTTTTCTACAGGTAGGAACAAATGGCCCAGAAAGATAAGCTGCCTTTGTCTTTAAAGAAGGATCCTCCAAGGCAGTAAGTGGTTCTCCAATTTTGGTATGTATGAAAATTACCTAGGGAATTCACTAAAAATGCAGAATGCTGGGCCCCAGCCTCCAAGCATTCACCATAAACAATTCTGATGGATTTGTTCCCTGGATCACACCTTGAGAAACACTACTTTAAGTGAGAAAGCAAAGAAGACCAGGCCTGACAAAAGCAAGTTATGTTGATGCCACTGTTAGCTGGGGTGTTCATCAGGTGCACATCTGGTGTCATTTCTCGGGGAGAAATTAAAATGGAAAAATGTGCAATAATGTGAAGTTATTGGATGCATGCTTTTCACAGAAAAAACCTGTTATTCACAACAGAACTAAATAACCAAAAACAAGAACAGGATTCCCTGAGTTGTTTTTTGTTTGTTTCTTTTTGTTTTGGCATTTTCAAACTACTATCCATAAATGTAGGCTAGTGTGAAAATCAGAAAGGAATGCTTGTACCCTTTCAAGCTCACCCAGCACGTCATCCTGCATGCCCCTTAAATTAGTATCAATAAAATCGTCTTGCTTTTCTATTGAAAGATGTTGCTACTGGCACTTCCTAAGTAGAGCAAGTGGGTTGAAGTGGGTTTTTCCCAGTTCAGACACATTTACATATTGCCTAAACATTACATTTATTGACTAAGCATATATTGTCAGGCAAGCACAGTTTGAGGTTAGAGAGTCTGGGGCTGTGGAACAAAGCAAGGCTAATTAGCTCATTTGGGGATTAAATTTTTAACTTCTTTAGCACCCTTCTCTAACCAAGTAAGATAATCAGAGCTGACTGACTTGCAGGTGCATTCAAAGATCCCATTAGTTTCTTTGCTTGCAAATTTCTCTCAAATGGTCTATTTTTGCCCATACTGTTTAGAATTGGGCTAATACTGAAGCTTTCAACAGTTTTAGTGATCCTCTTGGTAGTGATCACTGTTAGTGATCCTCACAGACTGGTCTCATACTCACTTCCTTTGGTAAACCAACTCGAGAGGTTGATAAAGAAACCTCCCTATTGCTTGGAGTTCTTAGGATCCCGGATTTCCACACATCAGTTCAGATGATGGCGTCTTCCACCACCATACAGAAAAAGGAGGGGTCTTGCATTTTGCACATATAGCATCCACTTCTGTGAGTGACTACTACGACACTCATTGAAGTGGGCCCGAGACCAGTTGGAGTCTGTTTGCTCCTGAAGGACCTAAGTTCATGGGCTCAAACTCTGTATAAAGCAGTTGGCTGTTCTACAGACAAGTATACCCACCGGCCCCAGCCAGCTTTTTGTAAACATATGCCATAGGGATCTCATAAGAGAACCTAGATTCTGTAGAAAACAGATTAAATTTCACTCTGGAAAAACAACACAAAGCAAGGAACAACTGATGGTCAACAGAGGCATGTGCATATATGGAAAGAACATGTTACCACATGTTAAGTCCTCCATTAGCAAAGAAAATTTAATCTGGATTACTACTGTTAGAAGAGATTTCTAATTAAAAGTATGTTGATTAAATGTATGAATACATGAAATGAATAAGGGAAACTAAACTTGGGGAGGTGCAAATAAGGGAAAAATCCTTTTTTAGAATTAATTCAGTAGATTTTTTATTGAACATCTAATTATGTGCCTAGCACAATGGACACAGCTCCTAGCCTCAGGGCACTTGCAAACTGTAGGAAAAGAAAGACATTGTATCAGTCATGATAGACTATGTTATTACGTGTTAACAAACTTCCCAAATACCAGTGCTTTGCTTGAAACAATGAAAGTTTATTTCTTCACACTATATACCCCTCATGAGTCGGTAGGGGGCTCTGCTCATTGTAGTCACTCAGGGCCATCGGCTGGTGGAGGAGCCACCAGGTGGAATGTTGCCCGTTACCATATCAGAAGGAAAAGAGAATGCAAGAAGTATGCCCTGGTTCTTAAAGCTTCTGCCAAGAAGTGACATAAGCCACTTCTGCTCATATTTCATTGGCCTAAGCAAAAACTGAGGCTCACCTAATTTCAAGTTGGGAGGGAAGTGCAATCCTACCATGTTCCTGGAAGAAGAGAGAGCCAGAATATGTGCGGGCACTAAGAATGGCTACCACAAGGCAGAACCAAATAATACAAACACATGTAAACTGCAACAGTGACAAGTCCTATAAAGGAGAGAAAGAGGACACCATGCTATGCACATGTGTGCCTATAATGGGGGAATCTGATTGAGTCAAAGGGTTCAGAGAATCATCCTCTGCCATCCCACCCCAGGAAGGGGGACTGAGGCCTGAAGGATGAGTAGGAGTTAACCAGATGGAAAAGGGAGGAAAAGCATTTCAGATAGAGAAACAGAGACAATGGTTAAAGGTCCTGGGGGGCGGGGGGGGGTGGAGATGGGCAGACCAGGCCAGTGAGTAAAAGATCCTCATGGTTGGGTGAGTGAGGGACCTGGAAGGCTGCAGGGCCACAACATGAAGGGCCTTGTAGGCCATATGAAGGGGTTTAGTCTTTATTCAAAGGGAAACGCTGTTGAGAAACTTAAGGCAAGGGATGACAGATTTTTATTTTAAATAGATCCCTCTTGCTGTAATCTAGTGGGAAGACAGGGACAGACCACTCAGATGCAATAATAGTGTCAAGAAGAGACATGGTGATAGTATGGACTAGGAGGGTGGCTGCCAGGACAGAGTGCACAGTTGATTCCAACTGTTACATTCATACTCCATGCTTAAGGTAAATGTTAATCTTTTTACTTAATTACACAGCCAATAATTTGATATTCTGCTTTCTACATATATCTTAGAGCTTTTTGTGAAAAAAAGATCACATTTAAGATATCATTTCAGTACCTTAAACATTCAGGTCTCAAATGTAAAAACATTTTATTCTAATTAAATAATGAAATTGTAAAATTCACATTTTGCTTCTGTTGGATAAACGTGACTATGTCATAGAGAAAATCTGTGTTTTACGAATTAAGCACAAGAACATCTGTTTAATTAGGCTTGAATGGTGATTTTGTTTTTACTTCTACGTACTTACTATGGGAGGACAACTTTGTAGAAAGGACATCATCCAGCTAATAGCAAACTTTGTGGATCCCAATCCAAGATTTCCCTAAAAGACGCAAGGAAATAAACAAGTTATATTCATGAAGTTCAAGTGGTATCTAAAAGGATACTCATTCTCAAATACATTTTTGTCCTAATTGATTCAATCTTTGGAATCAATTAAATAAGCAAGACGAGCACTTCAGAGCAAAGGTAGTGTCATTTAAATCAACAAGTTTTGTAGACCATCTCAATACAAGCATCTTTGGTATATTATTAATCATATAATACATCATCATATAATATACACATATCATAATATATAATAGTCATGATATATAACATATAATATATATTATAATATCCATATAATATATAATAATAAAAATATATATGTACCTGCTGAAAGAAAAGAAGTATTTCATATAAAAGTGCTGTAGCTGTATCGGTATATTCCAGGATAAGTTTCTGTAACTAGAATTTTCAAGAATAATTAATGCAATATCACAGGCTAAGACAGAAAATGGTAATATCTTTTGGTTCTCTTTAGGTACTTGTAAAAGAATTTCTTTTTCTTTCTTTTTTTTTTTTTTTAAAAAAAAGATGACCGGTAAGGGGATCTTAACCCTTGACTTGGTGTTGTCAGCACCAGGCTCTCCCAAGTGAGCAAACCGGCCATCCCTGTATAGGGATCCAAACCCATGGCCTTGGTGTTATCAGCACCGCACTCTCCCAAGTGAGTCACAGGCCGGCCCAAGAATTTCTGATTAACTGAAAATATAGTTAGTGTGGTTCATTTTCCTGATTCATTTGGTTCAGTCATTCTCAAGAAAGTAACTCTCATAAAGACTACATGTTTAATAATGCCCCCAAAAAGTGGGTCAGGGCAAGAAGATACAGTGGCCCACAGAACACTAACACAAAAACTTGCACACCTAATTTTCAAAATCAATCAGATCAACAACCCTACTTCCTTTCAAAAATGAGGAAATATGCTTCCCAGAATTGAGATGAGAGATTCTCCGGGGAATTTAGGCATTTGTCTGACTTGAACTAAGTCACTTTCTACGGTGTGGGTAAATATAGGGCTTGGAGACTTTTGTTGCTCTCAAGAACCTTAAACAGTTGACAAGGCTGTCTTTTGGCCCATAAGCCGCTTTGGGCATGTTTGGGCATGAGAACTGTCTGTGGGCCTGCTATAGGTCAACACATTCTCCCTAACAGCACTTTTTGAAAGGAAGAGCTCTCGTTTGAAATTTCCTGCTCTATTAGACCTTGGTACCAAAATCTAAATTATCTCCTGATGACCATACTAATAGCACAGATGCAACAGATCAGCAAGTCCAAGAACAAGAAAACATGAAACCCAGACCTGTCTATTCTTCCAACTAGATATTTTCAAATGAAAATACCACAGCAAATCAAATGGACAAATCCAAAATCAAGCTCATTATTTCGCCTTTAAACCTACACATTTTGCTGTGATTCTTACCTGACTCTCAGGCCAGAACCTAAAAGTCATCTTCTAATCCTCACACTTTACTTTCAAGTCAACCTATCAGCTCAATTTCCTAAAAAATTTCTGGAATCTATCCTTTTTACAACTAAAACATCACTTTTCTTCTCTTCTTCATTTATTTATTCAACAAATACACATCAGACACTGTGCTAGGTGTTGGGAATTCAAAGAACAACACAGACATGGTCCCTGCCCTCATGGAATACACATCTAGATGGGGAACAAACATCAATCTAACAACCAGATAAACAAATGCATAGTTATAAAATGAGACAAAGGCTATGAAAGAAAAGTACAGGAAGTTAAGAGAGCTCTAAGAAGGAAGACTAGCCTCAGTTGGGAACATGGAAAGCTTCCTCTGGCCCATATCACCCCTCATCTAGACTACTGCATTAGCTTAACAGCCCTGAGTCTTGCTTCCATCCCACTCTTTAATCCCTAGTCCACTCACTCCACCACTGAAAGTGGTGAAAGTCATATTTTAGATGTCCCATATACAGTCTGTAATACTTGTATATTCATGGGTATATTTGATTAACATCCGTCTCTCCCACCAGATTATAAACTAATGAAGGCAGAGATTGGGTCTGTTTTGCTTACTGTTTGGACCCCACTATCTAGCACATTGTTTGCACATAATAAACGCTCAATAAATATTTACTGAGTGAATAAGTAAATGGAAGAATTTTCTAAAACATAACTCCAACTGTATGTTTAAGAACAATCAAATCATGTCCCATTCTTTTTAAAAAAAATTGTGTTGGCCTGGCTCAAAATAAACTAATAAGCTGATTTATTCCCTTAGAATACATGCTTTCTAGGCAGTTTGATATATGTCTAATGTTTTAGTACAAACTCAGAAAAACAAATAACTCTCGCTGAGAGTTTACACTGCTTATATAGGTAGGGAGATGGTAAACTAAAGCAAAAGAGTTCCCCCTAAAATCTCTAAGACACTGATTTTTCACCCATTAGAGTTCCAATTATAAAATTACATACACATCAATATTTTGTATAGAGACAAACATAAGCAGATTTATCTAACTTATAAAGAATGCTAATTATTTTCCATAGCGTACATATCTTAAAACATATAAAATAGATATATTAATATTGACAGAATAGTTATCTAAGTTTTGAAGTTAATGACAATACCTATTTCTCTGATTTAATCATATTTCTATATTCTGCAATGGTATGATCCACATGAAAAAACAAGAAGCCAGGGCTCCTATATATTATATTTGGTCTATTCTAAAAATTCTCATCTCACCTCAGCATCAAAAGACATTTCAACTAAAGGTGAATCAGCCACCAACTGGATATCAAGCACAGGACAAGATTTTGGAATCTGAGGCTTGCTAATTAAAATTACCAAGAGATTAAATAGTGTTCCCCTGAAAAAACAAATAAAAGGCAATTAATCAGTAAGTTTTGAAAACAAAAACAGTGAAGCCAAGTGTGCAGACACTGAATATAATTATACTTAAAAGTACAAAGCATTGCAGACCATCCTTGGCTAAACTTTTGGACCCTTGGACATGCAAATGAATGTCTAGAGGTAAGAAATTTAAATGAAAATATAGTATCTTGGTATTTTGGCTCAAAACAAATGTAGTTCTAGAAGTTCACACAGCTTAGAAAATCTGTGATTTAAGGAAGATATGGCTGATTTCAAGTATAGTAGTATTTTCCAAATTACTGGATTACTAATTCCAGACAATATTATGTTCAAAATAGATTCTGTGGTCAAAAGAGGTGTGGGAAATGGTTAAACCACGTTCACTGGATACCTTTACTACAGGACTTCTCAGAGGCTTTAATATGTTAATGTGCACTGTGTACCTCCAGGACAAAGAAACAGTATGCAGTATATTTTTTAAGCTGCTTTTTAATGACAAATAAGAATTGCACATATTTATCGTGTACAAAATAACATTTTGAAATATGTATACAGTGTGCAATGGCTAAGTCAAGCTAATTAACATATGCATTACTTCACACATTTATTTTGTGTAGTGAGAACACTTAAAATCTACTCTAGTGATTTTCAAGTACACAATACATTGTTATTAACTATAGTCACCATGTTGTACAATAAATCTTTTCAACTTGTTTCTCTGTCCGACTGAAATTTTGTACACTTTTACCAACATCTCCCAATTCCTGCCCCTCACCCCAAGCCTCTGGCAGCCAGCATTCTACTGTTTCTATGCTTGACTTTTTTAGATTCCACATATAAGAGAGACATATACATTACTCTGGATAATTTCACTTAGCCTAATGTCCTCCAGGTTCATCCATGTCACAAATATCAAGATTTCCTTCTTTTTAAAGGCTGCATCATATCCCGTGGTGTATACATGCCACATTTTCTTTATCCACTTACCTGCTGATGGGCCCCAGGTTGCTTTCACTTTTCGGCTATTGTGAATAACATGCAGCATTTCTTAAAACGCTTAGTTGATCCCAAGTTTTTTGGCTCCAGAACCCTTTTTTACCAGAGCATTTCAGGGGTTTACTGTTCCACTGAACACCACTAGCTATTAGTAAATCTAGTGTTAAACCTCAGGTCTTTTGCTTTCCGGTACAGTATACTGTCCATTAACCTACACTAATAACTCACTTAAATGTTACTACACATTTAAATAATATATCCTATTATTTGAAAATAAAAAGACAAAAAAATCACAATTCAAAATGGGCATCCTGAGGAGCTGGGTTAGTAATATCTTCATATGTCTAGTAAAACCCATGTATGTTTGAAAAGGAGCTGAAGGCAGACCACTAGAAAAGTCAGCTTACTAGGTGAAGACAACATCAGAGTAGATTTGAGGAGTAGGGGTAGTAAAAGAATTTAAAGATAGGACTGTACAAAAATTCTCTATAACCATAAGCATTCCTTTCATAATGGAATAAAGCAGACTATAAACAATGCTTGTTTTGTAATACTTGAGGCTTTCTAATCTTTTATAATCATTTAAATCATTACCATGATTAGAAGCTCATAGTTAACCAAAATTCTAATAAAAATACAATTCCCCTCCTTTCTCCAACTCAGAAAACAAGTCTAGTTCTCATATCTGGAAAAGAAGAATCATGTCAATTAATTTTTTTTTTTTTAAAAAGCAGGATATATCCTACAGGATATTTACTACTGTTTTATTCAGGCTATAAAAATGGCCAATCTTTCTTTTAGAAAACCCTTCCACAATCAACAAAATGCTCCTTTTAGAAACTTTCCTTGATATTGTTTGAATTGACATTCTATTCACTGTTATATTTAATTACAGTCATTTATTTTCAATAACAGCTTCTTTTCAAATATCATATATTCAAAGCTAAGGGAAGAAACTCTCAAATACTGGGTCACTCGGTGTGAGAATGAATTCAACCCTAACAATACCAGGATATAAGAACACAGCACATTTCAGGAAGAATACAGCAAAGCGGGTTAAACGAATAAATCTCCACTTATGAAAATAATAAAGAGGAAAATGCTGATAACTGCTTTTTTATTTGCTCATTTGAAATCCACCCCTTCTTCTTGCTTACTTAATTTAAAATCCACTATGCTAATAATAGATAGAATAAATTTTAATCAAAATGGTAGTTTCAGTTTCATTCTGAAAATAGAGACTTATAGGGCCGAGCCCGTGGCGCACTTGGTAGAGTGCTGCGCTGGCAGCGTGGCGACGCTCCCGCCGCGGGTTCGGATCCTATATAGGACTGACTGGTGCACTCACTGGCTGAGTGCCGGTCACGAAAAAACGACAAAAAAAAAAAAAAAAAAATGAAAAAAAAAAAAAAAAAAAAAAAGGACACTTTAAAAAAAAAAAAAAAAAATAGAGACTTATTACAGGATTGACATCACAGTCTTAAAAATAGTCCCAACAATTGAATATTTCCATTGTTTAGATTGTTATTATTTCCCATGTATGAATTTTGAATGTATTACAGTGTCTTTTAAAATACAGACTTGGAAGAGCAAACTCATAGTCTCATAATTCAGTCTGTGTTACTGCAGTAGGGAGAATTAACAAGGCTTCCAGGATTCCTAGCTCCCTAGTATACATACCTCATACAATCTCTTCCCTTTAAGTATGGGCAGGACCTTTGAATACGTTTGATTATCACTCTTGTGATTATGTTATATTATATGGGAAAGGTGAAGGGGTTCTGAAAATATAATTAAGGTCCCTAATTAGTTGACTTTTGAGTCAATCAAAAGGAGATCATCCTGAAGAGCCTGATCTAATCAGGCGAGCCCTATAAAAGAGAGCATAGTCCTTTTCTGAGCTCAGAGATATTCTGCCAAGAAATAAGCCACCGTAAATTCTACATCTGTAAGGAAATCAGGGCTGCCAACAACCACCCAAATGAGCTTGGAAGAGAACCGGAAGCCTCAGATGAGACTGTAGCCCTGGCCAACACCCTGATTGAAGCCTTGAGAGACCCTGAGAAGAGCATCTAATTAAGTTGTGCCCGGATTCCTAATCCAAAGACACTGCAGGCTGGCTGGTTGGCTCAGCTGGTTAGAGCAAGGTGTTATAACACCAAGGTCAAGGGTTTGGATCCCCATACCAGCCAGCCACCACCAAAACAAAACAAAAAAGACACTGTGAGATGATAAATATCATTTTAAGCGACTAAACTTGTGGTAATTTGTTGCATGGCAATAGAAGACTAATACAGTTATATTAGACATTTATAGTGCTAGTTAATAGTATGGGTAACATGACTTGACCCTAGGCATATATAAAATTGGCTGAAAAAAGTTAGTACTGCAACTAGACTCTACTAGGGCAATATAATATATGTACTGAAGGACATGAAAAGAATTAGTCATATCAGGAAAGAGACTTGATATAGTAGGGCTGATGTGGTCAAACCAAGTTAGAACAAAACAATTAGAAGCAACACTTTACAATGGAAGTTAGTAAGGGTGATTTTTTTTTTTAACTTTGATGGAGAAAGGAAGTGACCAAAAGGTGGAGAAAAAGGGTAACAAAATGTAGCAACAACTTCAGTGTGAGAGAAGACAGAAATATCATAAACAATCTTGAAACTCTATCTTGAAAATTGGCGGAGTGGCAGTACTGCCAACTGCAAAAAGTAGTATGCAGAGAAAATAACAGCATATTTTATTGTTTGCTGTAAAGCAGGGGTCAGCAAACTATGGCTTGCAGGTCAAATCCAACCCACAATCTGTTTTTGTAAATAAAGCTTTAGTAGAACACAGCTGTGCCCATTCATTTATGTGCTGTCTATGGCTGCTTTTGTGCTACAATGGCAGAGTTGAATAGTTGCAACAGAGACTATATGGCCATTAAAACCAAAAATATTTACCACATGGCCCTTATCAGAAATGTTTGCCCATCCCTGCTATAAAGCATATAGCAAGTTGTTTAAAAAATATTAATGAATATTATCATTAAAATTTATTTTTAAAGATTTTTAATAAATTGCCTGTAAAAATATACCTAGAAGTTCTTATTCTTCCTCCTGGTGTGAGTGTTTTAGAGTCCATGGCCCTCATCCTTCCTCCATCTTTTAATACAGCAAATTTAGATAAACAATCAATTTGGACAGAACAAAAATTAAGATTTTAGCCAGGACATTGCTCAAGGAGTAATTCATAGTCTATAAATACATATTAAAAAGTCAAGCAGATATATGCAAAGCTGCAAACACATACTTTCTGTGGCACGGAATGCTATTTTCTCCCACCATACATTATTCTGTTCTTCCTTTTAACAGACATATTCACTGTCATCCAAAGTTTAGCTTGGCATATAGCTGTCCAACTACAGACACATTTTCCAGCCTCTCTTGCAGCTAGGTATGGCCATATGCCTAAAGTTCTCACCAATAAAATGAGTGCAGAAGTATTATGGGCCTTGCTTAAAAAGGAAATTTGCTTGTCTTCAACTTCCCTTTCTGCTTCCCACAGGGTGTAATGAAGTCACGAAAGTCCACCAGCTTCAACCATGAAGACAAAGAGCATGAGAGAAGATGGCAGAGTAACAAAACAGAAGGAAGCTATGTCCCTGGCTGACATTGTGGAGGAAAGCTTGATGATCTACTCTGAACTGTTATATGAGAAAGATACAAATGTCTGTCTTCTTTGGGCTCAAACATTTTTATTACAGTAGTTCATTCTATACGTTAATAAACACTCCAAGGTCACATAATTATATAGTAAATGAAGCTACTATAACTCCTGCCTTTGCAATACAATGTTTCTATTGTTTGGATATAAGAATACTCTGAAAAATTCGAGTGGAGACCCAATGGCTTTTCATGTGTGCCATCTGGTCTTTTTCAAGTTCACCAGATTAGGACAAAAGATAAAATTATGCTAAGAAAATCTTTGTACCCTTAATAATCCAGAGGGACAGGGAGAACTCAGCATGTGCCAATGAATCTGTTCATCATAGAAGGAAATGGAGAAACAAAAGAATGTAATATACTTACAAGGGGGTTGGACAGAAAAGTTAGAAAACTGTGAGTTTTGGAAGACACTCAACAAAAGTAGTAAATGGGTTGCAACTACAAAATTCCAATGTCATCTAAACACCTTACTTCTTAGCCGCCAGTGTGTTCAGGCGCGATGACTCGGTTTCTGTTTCTCTGAACATCAGTCCTAGGGTCTGTATAATCTCAATGCATGCCCTAGAAAAGAAAGAGAGAAAAAACATGGAAATGATATGATTTCATTAGAAGTTCATAATTCTACAAAAGTAGTAATCCTTGATAGAATTGTTTTCAGCTACCTATATCGAAGAAAGTATAGGAAAGAGATTCTGTACATCAAATTGCCTACATTGGTTAAGTGACCTGATTGCTACATAGTAAGCACTCAAAAATATTTGTTAAATGGATAAATTAATAACTGGATGTCAGGATTCAGTCATTTTCATATTCTTTTCTATTCATATTCTTTTCTCTATATTTTTTCCAAAGTTTTTAGGATAATCACATACTACTTCATTTTGAAATTATTTTTAATAACTTTAGTTTTTTCAAATAGGTAATATTTGGTTCAAAATGTCAAAGGTAAAAAAGGGATACAATGAAATGTGTCTCTCCTCCAGACATCCATTTTTTTTCCTCTCTGTGGTAGCCAACATTAGTAGTTTTGTGTGTATCCTACCATTAAAATTATAATAAAACGAATGCTATTTTTAAAAATCCATGTGAAGCAAAAGTTGCAGCAGCATTAGTCATTAATACAGCATGAATTTTGTCCAGTGCCTTCCACTTATCTTTAACACCTTAGGGGAAGAAATATCTACGATTATCTAGTTAGTACTTACACCAGCTCCTCAGCCCTCTGGCTTTTATTTTGAAGTGCATTCTTATCCCTAGACTCCGGCAAGTACTCACGAAGTTTGTTCACCAGGAAATAGAAAAGATCACTGGTCTGTGAAGGCAAGTGGGAAAGAAGATGGTAATTAAGGTATTGGTTATGAAAACTCTCTATCCTTATGTAATAAAAGTATGAAGAAATTATTTTTTCTTTGATTAGAGAAGTTAATTACAATATCTCTCATTAATACTAGCATAACCCAAGTTGAAAACATACTTTTTACTTGTGACCAGGAGGCCACTGTCCTAAGTGAACAGAGCAAGAGCTCAGGGGAGATGCTGGGAGATACTCTTTAGTACTGGGTCAACCATTAATATTGATGATCATCCAGAAATGGGCATACAATCTCTGGCAGGTCAGTCATTCACCTTGGAAAATCCAGCTACTATAATTCCTGCCTTTCCGAAGTAATTTGGCCTTTGGGAGGATATAATGAAATACTGGATAGGAAAGCTCCTGTTTAAAAATGTTTACTAAAAAATACAAATGTACAGCACTAGTGTGGCCTATGAAAATGGTGCAGAACACTATCAATACTTCTGGTAACAGAGTGGAAGTGCAGATTTCCATTTCTGTCTAAATAAACACTGAATTGGAGTTGGGGAACCTATTTTTTTGTGTTCCTAACCAGTTTCACATGATAAACCAAGCATAAAAATAAGCAATGGCCCATGAAATCAGGCAAGTTGGTACTAATGAGAAAAGTAATTGCTTCTCTTTTCTGTTCCTTTATTATTCATTTTCCCCCCAGGACTTGTGTTCACCAGTAACAACTAAGACTCTTTGTTTAGACATGTACATGTGTGCCCTTATTTAGGTGATATTGCATGAGAAGAAGCTGAGGATGGTGGTGGAGGAAAGGAAAAGAGGAGGAGGAGCAGGATGTACACCAGAAACTCTCAGAAGTGCTTGGGTTTACCCAGTGCCTGAGGAATTAGCCTAGTATGGCAGTTTTACACACTGACTCTGGGACTGAGTTCAAATCCCAGCCCTGCCACTGGTTAGCTATATAACATTTGGCAAGTTACTTATACTCCCTTTGACTCAGTTTCTTCATCTCTAAAATGGAGTTAATAATATCACTTTATGGGGTTGATATTATGATTAGATAAGACAGTATTTGAAAAGCGTGAGCAGTGCTTAGCATATCATAAGTGCTTAATAAATACCAGTTATTATTATAATATCCCACCTGTTCACTGGTTCAGAAATTTTCACTCTTAAAATATCATCCCCCTTACCTGCAACAACATGGAAGAATCTCAAAAAAAATTATGTCAAAGAAGCCAGACACAAGAGAGTACATAGCACATAATTCCATGTGAGTGGAACGCTAACACAGGCAAAACTAATCTGTAGTGACAGAAAGCACCTCAATAGTTACCTGAGGCCAGGAGTGTGAAGAAACTGACTTCCAAAGGGCACGAGTAGCCTTTTGGGGTGAGAAAAATGTTCTAAATCTTGACTGAGGAGTAGTTACATGGAAACTCTCCAAAAGGTATCCTTAAACATGGGTGCATTTTATTACATGTAAATTATGCCCCAATAATTTCTTCACAGAAGATATACAAATGGCTAATAAGCACATGAAAAGATGCTCAACATCACCAGTCTTTGGGGAAATATAAATCAAAACTACGATGAGATATCACCTCACAGCCATCAGGATGGCTACTACAAAACACACACACACACACACACACACACACACACACACAAAATAACAAGTGTTGGCAAGGATGTAGAGGAATTGAAACCCTTGTGCATTGTTAGTGGGAATATAAAATGGTGCAGCCACTGTGGAAAAGGATACGGTAGCCCCTCAAAAAATCAAAAATAGAATTACCATATGACCCAGCAATTCCACTTCAGGGTATATGCCCAAAACAATTGAAAGCAGTGTCTCAAAGAGATTATTTGTACACCCATGTTCATAGCAGCATCATTCATAACAGCTACAATGTGGAAGCAACCCAAGTGTCCATCAACAAATGAATGGATAAGCAAAGCGTAGTACAATGAAATGTTATTCAACCTTAAAAAGGAAGGAAATTCCTTCACAAGACACAACATAGATGAAACTTGAGGCTATTATGCTAAGTAAAATAAGCCAGTCACAAAAAGACAAATATTATATGGTTCCACTTATATGAGGTACCTAGAGTAGTCAAAATCATAGAGACAGAAAGTAGAATGGTGGTTCCCAGGGAGGGGGATGGGGAGTGAGCTGGGGTGGAAAGTTATTGCTTAATGGGTAGAGAGTTTCAGTACTGCAAAATAAAAAGAGGTCTGGAGATGATAGTGCTGATGGCTGCACAGCAATGTGAATGGACTTAATAATGCCACTGAAAAGTACACTCAAAAATGATTAAGATGGTAAATTTTATGTTTTGTGTATTTTACAACAATTCTTTAAAACTGAAAAAAAAAAAAACCTCATGGAGAAAAATAAAAAGCTGGGAAGGAACATGAATAGAAAACACTTTCATTTACTCATTTATTCACTCATTAAACACATTATTGATTGCCAGCTGCGTGGCAGGTACAATGCTAGGTAATGAGATAACATCTTGAGCAAAACAGACAAACAGACATGTGTCTATACTCCTGAAACTTACAGTTTAGTCAACCTATGAAAAAGTGTTCTTATAATTTAAATTTTACTTGCAATAAAATTTTTAAAAAGATCATTTAAAAGAAAATATTATATACCCCAATAAAGTTGATTTTAAAGAGAGAAAGAATATATACATACACACACATACCAGATATATAATTTCCATTCTCTTACCCAGGAACCAAAAATCAAAGATGCCTCCAATCCATCTGCCCCAGTATGGGTTCCTGAGGGAGCTTCCCACAGCCTTCCCATGAAGCCCAGCAAAAGTTGGAAAACCATGGCTTTAGATTAAGACTATGATAACTATTTAAATAGAAAAAACTCCTAAAAGAAGGTAAGAATGTTGGTTTTTATTAGTTATATATACTAACTTTGTATAAATGAACATGAGAATAGGTTTTAGTCGTGGATTAGATAGAGAAAACATAAGGCTACCAGGTCTTGATGGCGTGGTGGGTGGGTGCGGGACATGGGGTACCTCGCTAAAGTGTAGAAAGATCCCAGAGAGAGAGAATACCCATGTACCTTTTATTTCCCTCTCCATTCACTTTGGCCTTTCATTTTTGACAACTGAATTAGAAGATCTTCTATTTTAGTCCAGCTAAAGACATTACATTAAAGAATGGCTGCATTATTTTCAAGTTTGAAACAGATCACGAATATTATATTTCTACACTTCTGATCTGGTTAATTTTTCACAAGAGAATAAATTTGCAATTCAACATGAATAGTTTATGGGACCTAGTATACTCATGTATTGTGTTAGGAATGGTAAATAAGAAAAATGTACCAATAACTATAGTAAAAGGTAGATGTCTGTGCTGATTCTTGAGGGTAGATACTATATCTTAATCATGCTTGCATTTCTAATGCCTATTACCATGCCTTGCACAGATTAGGCTTGCAACAAATGTTGAATTGCTAAGGAGAAAGTGCTATGAGAGATATGATAGAATTGCACTGTCCAATGTGGTAGCCACTGGCCACAAGTGACTATTTAAAGCTAATTAAAATTAAATTTTCATTTCTTTAGTCACTAGCCACATTCAAGTGCTTAACAGTCACAAGTGGCTTGCGTCTACTGTATTGCCCAGTGCAGATTATGAAATATCAAAGAAAATTCTATGGCAGAGAATTGCCACAGAAGTTCAAAGGGAGGAAGGTATCAAAATTCCCTATGAAGGATGACAGGAAAGGCAGAAAAATGGCATTTGAGATAAGTCTTGAAGAATGAGTAGGATTTTAACAAGAGAAAATAGAGTATCCTAGAGAAAGCAAACAGCCGGGGAAAAGATGGATGGCTAGAGAGGACACGGTGTGCAAGCCATCCCACATGTCTCAAGATTTTAGAGGACAGAGGTCAGAGAAAAAGATGGAGTGGCAGGTTGAGTGTGTTAGATTTAGCCTGTTCTTTCTCTGCATCCTGCTTTTGCTCCACAGCCATGGCCACCTGCATCAGGCCTGTTTTAAGACTGAAAATGCTTAAATGACCTCCAGACCAACATTCTGGTATTCACCATCAACACTTTTCTTCCTAATCTAACCCTTCGGTGGTACTTCTCCTACCAAGACATCTACTTTGAATCTAATCCTTGATAGTGTCCAGTTTATCTAAGTGGACTTTTTCTTGGGGCACTGTCCTCTGTCCTAGTCTTCTCCCAGCTACTGGCTTTACTCTTGACAATCTTAATGTCATTGCTACCCAGCTCCACCCTAACTCAGACCTGATATTCCATGGAGGCCCTGTTCCCACACCCTAAACAGGCAGATCTTCCTGGTGCCAAATGTTTGTGCAGACAATCTGGTATAACTCATTCACATGCTGAAGTACCCTGATATTTCATTTTGCTCACTCCTATGTAGAGATCACTGTCGCTCTTGGGCACTGTGCCTTATCTATGATCATCTACAGCTAGATTAATTCTCCCAGAACCCGCCCTATCCAGATCATGGCCCCTTCCTGATAACCCGCCCTGCTAAAATAAACACCATGCCTGTCCAGATTCAGAATCTGTGAGAGAAGCCATTAGTGGAGAGCCTTAAAGGCCAAAGCCAAGGTGTTTGTATTTAATTTAGTAAGGAAAGCCAGAAGTTTTTTGAAGAAGCAAGCCCACACAATCAGGGTTATAGAGTAAATTGATACGATGTGTGGGAGGGACTGGGAAGGCTTATTTGGGTGGGAGATAATCCCAATTTCCATACCCTTTCCACATGAATTCCATTTCTATTCTCATAATCAATTTGGCTGATCATTTTGAAGCCTATTCCTGTATTTTCCTCAATCCTCTTAAGTTCTAGAGTCAAAACTTGGATGGCGTATTCTTAACAGGATCTATCCAACCATTTTAGACTAAGCAGCACTACAGCATCCTTACCTGAGTCTCCCTGTTGTGGGACATTTGACATTATCCTCTATAACTAATCTACCCTCTAATTAGGGTGATCAACCATCCCAATTTGCTTGGGACTATCCTAACTTTCACAATGAAGTCCAAAAGTCCCATGTCCCGGGAACTTCCTCAGTCCCAGGCAAACTGGAACAGTTGGCCACCCTAGACTGGTCATCCTACATACAAAGCAGTTAGAATCTAAGAAATGGCCAGGACTATCTTCTGTGGTTGGGAGGTTATATGCTTCACAAGCGCTCAATAAAATGGTGGCAGCTATGTACGAGACCACCAGCCAGAATTAGGATACGATATACAGCCATCAACACGGCAGAGCTAACACCCTACCCTACTTGGGCCTCATTAGCACCACACCATTACTCACTTGGGCTGTTTAACACTTTTACTTGAAACTAAAAATGAAGCCTCTATAACTCCCTGAGTGAGAGCTAGTTTGCCTTGACTCCCCAGGGGTCACATTTTTTAAAATACCAGTCCTATGGTCAGAAGTAATTTTTTTAAATTATATTTTTATTGTAGGGGAACCCACACAGTAAAACTTCCTGAAATCGACTTCCCCATCTCACTGTCTGTACTAATACACTTCACATGCCAAAAGCTTTCCAATAATTCTCTCTTCTTTGACTCTGCCAACCCAACCCATCAAAGCCACTTTTTGTAGCGCCTCCCTCTATTCCCATCTCCCCCCACCAGAAAAACTCATAGACATTATTGATTACATCACATATTTTCAAGTGTTAAGACGTGACTGCAGTACACTTAATCAACATTTTATTTTTTTTATTATTTTTTAATTTTTTTTAATTTTAATTTTTATTTTTTGGGACCGGTAAGGGGATCGTAACCCTTGGCTCGGTGTCGTCCACACTGCGCTCAGCCAGTGAGTGCACTGGCCATTCCTATATAGGATCCGAACCCGCGGCCTCAGCGCTACCAGCGCTGCACTCTCCCGAGTGAGCCACGGGGTCGGCCCTTAATCAACATTTTAAATACAGCATCAGAATATAAGACAACATGTATTTATACTTTACTTATGCTTGAATTTGATAAACAGGCAAAACAAGTTTTAAAGATTGAAAATAAAACAAAACACCTACTTTCCAGAAAAGCCTTTTCAGAATGAAGTTTTTCTGGGCTGCTACTTTAAGTTCTGTAATTAAACAAAGTATCTTCCTCAAAGTATTGTCTTTAAGAAAAAGTTCAGATTTAAGTTGACTGAAGTGCTTAATCTTCTCCTCAGATCTACAGAAACACAAGAAAATTTTCCATGTAAAAAATGATAAGAAGCAGCAGTTTAGGAATATCAATGATTATTGACAGGCTTTTAAAACTCTTACTAATAGAATTATAATACCGTTCTGTACTTCTAGCTTAATTACTCATCAGAAGTGAACCTTGCTCCCTTCAAATTGACCAGTTTTTTACTCTCCAAACATACTTTTTCCCATGCCCCTTTATTCAAGCTATTCCCATACCAGGAGTACTCTCGCTGTCCCTGGTAAATTTCTGTTCCTCTTTGACAGCCTAGCCCATACCATTTACCATAATCCATAAACCATATCTAATATTATTTGCTTGATATTTTTTCTTTCAATCAATCCACCATTTTATTTTTTGCTTAAAGACGTTTATTTATAAAGAAAACTTTTTACAAACATTTATTCTTTTAAATTGACATGTATTGATTGTACATATTTATGGGGTACACTACTCTACAGGGAAAACCATTATCACTTGGCATAAATAGCAGGTAACTAAAAATAGCACGGAAGCAACACAAATTCTAAGTAGATGTTCCCTATTCTGAGCCTGAGACCTGCTCTCTCTTTAATGAGAAGGCAGATGAGCATGTGTTAGACAGCTGCCACTATTGGCACCAAGCCAGGAGGTTCTCCCTGATGAGATCTGATCACTGTTCCAGCATGGAATTCAAAGTTATTTCATGCAATGTCAGAGTACCACCTGAAATCATCTCCCATCACTGAATCATGTGTGTTCCATACTCCAGGAAAAACTGGGTAAGATGAAAAGACTAACACTTTCTCCACAGATTTTCCTCTAATTCCGCCAACGAATGAAGCCCTTCTCCCATGGCAGTTTTTGACACTTGCAGTGCCACACTAATCCTATTTCACTCCACTGTAGTTATTTGTGTACACATCCTGGCCCCTCAGCTGATTTTAAGCAATTTCAAAAAATGTTATCGGGTTAAATATTGTTTCCATCTCCCACTATGTTTAGTAATAACAACTTGGGCTTAACTGGGCATTAAGTGCCAGGAACTGGCCAGGGTACTTTTCATAGACAAGCTCATTCACTGAGCTAGCTCCCATTAAGGGCACTGAGCTGGGAATTACTATCTCATTTTATAGGAAGTTAGAGGGTTAAGTCACCTGTCTGAGCTCACACATCTAGGGATTCAGAAAGCCAAGGTGCATCTTCCCTGGTGGTCTCGTGGTTAGGACTCGGCGCTCTCAGAAACCCAAGGTGCAAAGTAACAATAGGAAGGATATTTTGTGTTCTGTGTAGGTTGATGGGATCTTAGGATTTCTGACTTGAAGTAAAAACACTTTTACCACCTACTCCAGAAACCTGTGGTACCATCCATTTATACCAATACTACTACATGGAATGTTGGTTCTTGCCCACTGCCTGCCCCTTTATTTAAAAAATGTCTAAAATTTCTCCTCCATCCAATCAATGGACCTCACTTTTTAACCTCCCCATTAAGACTGTTTGGAATAATGGCCTCTTTTCTAGTGGAGATGCTGGAGGAAAAATGATTCTTACAAATTCAGCAATAGCCATCATACAGGCAGAAGAACACAATGATTATGAGCATGAGAGCTGAGGTTAGAATCCTAGATCTGCCCCTACTCGGATAGGTAATTACCATGGACAAGTGACATAGCCTCTCTGTGCCTCAATTTCCTCATCTGTAAAATGGGGATGATGATAGTACCCGTCCCATTGTGCTGTTTTGATACTTTAGTTAATGCATGTCCTTAGCACACAATAAGTGTTTAATAAATGGTCTCTAAATAAAACAGGAATAATTTTGAGATCCTGCTTCCCTGTACATCCACTTATAATTGCTACCATCCTTCATTTTAAAAAATAACTATAAGGGGTCAGCCAGTGGCTCACTTGGGAGAGTGTGGTGCTGACAACACTAAGTCAAGGGTTAAGATCCGCTTACCGGTCATCTTTAAAAAGAATAATAATAAAATAATAATAATAACTATAAAATCCTTCTATTCTATGAGAACTCCCAAAACAGCAGAAATGTAGTTTTCACAAACAAATGAGCTTAAAAAAGCAAAAGCTCAGGTAAAATACAGTATCAGCAGAATTATTTTGAAATTGATTTTCCAGTTTTTCCTATTCAGAGTCAGCAATATGCTAAGATCCACAATAGAAACAAACTGTTTTTATTTGCCACCTATGATAATAGATTATAATGCCAAAATAATTTTTTTAAAAGGCAAAAAAGTGTTTCATAGGAGAAAGCACTCTAATCTCTTCATACTGAAAATCAATTCATACATAAATTGAGGTTTCATACACATCATAAATTCAAGTTATATTAGGCATTGTATATTAATGCAGATAAGTTATCAATAATTACAATTTCTTTGGACATCCAGAGAATATTTGCTTTTACATAAATGACAAGCTTCATTTGATTAATTTGAGTAAGAAAAATCTAGTGCCAGAAGACTCCATTATTTAACTTAGAAATAAGGGGGAAATTTATATTAATGTTAACAGATGCTCTATATTTTCATCAACAAGAAAACATAAATTCACCAAAGTAAAGCTGCAAGGATTCTTGATCAAATGAGAAACTATTTTTTTCTGTATTTTTTCATTCTTCCAGACATTTAACATAAATAGTACCTCACATTTGTATAATGCTTTACAGCTAGAAATGACTTTTCATATGTTATCTCAGAAGTTCTGTGTATTATGTCCACAACAGCCAGGTTATAGAACTGTCACATCTGTGACACAGAGTTCTAATTTGAAAACCCAAAGGACATTTATTCCTTTTAAACTGAAGGTGCCTTGCAGGTAGAGACTACTTCTCATGTATCACTGCATCTCTCACAGTGCATTTTTAACCACTACATTTTAAATACGTTACCTACAGGAATTAACCTTCTAAGAAATATGCTTTTTCTACAGTATAAAGGTTTCTGAAAAAATTAAACATAGAACTACCATATGACCCAAAAATCTCACTTCTGGGCATACAGCCAAAGGAAATAAAATCAGTATGTCCAGGAGATATCTGCACCCTCATGTTCATTGTAGCATTATTTGTAATAGCCAAGATATAGAATCAACCTAAGTGTTCACTAACAGATGAATGGATAAAGAAAATGTGGTATACATAAACAATGGAAAACTATTCAGCCTTAAAAAAGAAGGAAACCTGTCATTTGCAATAACATGGATGGCTCCAGAGGACGTTATGCTAAGTGAAACAAGATAGGGCACAGAACGATAAATACTGCATCATCTCACTTATACATGAAATCTAAAAAAGTCAAACTCATAGCAGGAGGAGTAGAATGGTTGTTATCAGGAGCTGGGGGGTAGGGAGGAATGTTGTTCAAAGGGTACAAAGTTTCAGTCAGACAGGCGAGATAAGTTCAAGAGATCTATTGTACAGCATGGCGATTACAGTTAGTAATAATGTACTGTACAAGAGTACTTCAAAAAGTTCATGGAAAAATAAGATAAAAGATAATACAAAAAACAAAAAAGAAGAAAAAAAGAAATATGAATCTTTCCATGAACTTTCTGAAGACCACCTGAATACCTGAAAATTGCTAAAAGAGCAGATTTCAAACGTTCTAACCACACAAAAAGGTATGTGAGGTGATATGTTAACTATCTTGATTTAATCATTCCAAAATATATACGCATATCAAAACATCACCTTATACCCCATAAATATATGTGGTACAATAAAAAATTTTAAAAGTGCCTTTCAAAAAGAAAGAAATATAGTTTTCCCGAGTCAGGAGAGTGGTAGAAATCTCCTTCTTGCCTTCAGGTATACATTCAAGCTACACATAATCAAAGTTAGAGTCTGTTTTATTACATAATTAGCTTTAAAATCACCTTAAATAAAGCACCAAAAAGAAAACTGATACTTTTTTTAGAGAAAACATATGAAAACATATAGAAATTCTAAAATCTCCATATAATCTTCTTTTAGGAAATCCCAAACATTATGTCATTTAACCCCAACATACCTTAGAATGCATCTCTAAATAAAATTCACATTTTCATACAAAATTATTATCACACCCAACAAATTATCAAAAATTCTTTGGTATTGTCTAATACCCAGTTCATTTCCAAATTCCTCTAGTCCTAACAGTGTGTTAATATTTGGTTTGTTAAAATCAAGATCTAAATATGATAGTTCTTGTATTTGCTTGTAATGTTTAAGACTTTAAAAAAATTTTTATTATGGAAATTTTCAAACATACACAAAAATGGAGAAAATTATATAAGAAACCTCCACCGTCCATCACCTAGCTTCAATAATGTTCCAAATTTTGCCAATCTTGTTTTATCTAGTTCCTTACACACACACACACACACACACACACACACACACAGGCGCGCCTGTGCGCCCGCTTTTTAAAAACTTAGATGGTAAACTTACAATGGTTACATATTGTAACCATTTTTAGGTGTACAATTCAGTAGCATTAAGTGCATTCACAATGCTGTGCAATCACCACTATCCATTTCCAGAACTTTTTCATCTTCCCAAACGGAAATTTTGTACCCATTAAACACTAATTCTCCATTCCCCACTCCCCCCAGACCCTAGTAACCTCTGTTCTATTTTCCGTCTCTATGAATTTGCCTATTTTAGGCACTTTGTGTAAGTGGAATCCCACAATATTTGTTCTATTATGTCTGGCTTCTTTCACATAGCATCATGTCTGCAGGTTTGGTTCATCTATGTGCTAGCATGTGTCAGAATTTCCTTCCTTTTTAAGGCTATCACACCTACACTTTTAACTCAGATTCAGGTTTAACTGTTTTAACAGAAATACTTTGTAGGTGGTGCTGTGTATTTCATATCACGTCAAATAACGAGGTACACAAAGTCTGGCTGTCCCACTTCAGTGATGCTAACAGCAATCAATGGGTTTAGTTATTTACAACATGATCCTTCCATTCTAAAGTTCTACTTCATCTTTCTATCTAATGGTTTTATCCACTGAAGATTGTTGCATCAATCTATTATTTCATCAGGGGTTGCAAAAATGGTAATTTTCTAATTCTATTAAAATTTCCACATTCGTTAGCTGGGATTCTGTAAAATGGAATTTGCCCTCATCAGTTCATGCAGGAAAGACAGGAGAACTCTTTCCATTTGTTTGCTGATTTGCAGAGTCGGGGGGGGGGGGTGGTGCCCTATTTTCTTCTAATGTTCAATGTGTTTTATTTCTTTGCTGGGGCAAGGAGCTGGCAAGGAGGACTTTCTCTCTATGATGTTTCACTATATGCTTCTGAATGTTTATATACTCACTGGGTTTCAATTACCTCATTCCTTATTTTTTCTGATGCTAAAGTTGTCTCATCTTTGACTATTTGGAGCCGTTCACATGGGCTCCTGTGTCCTTTAGTTAGAGTCCCTTTCTCTTCACTTTCTGATATAAACTGTTTCAGATTCATTTTGTATATTTCCTGCCCCAGACCTAGAACCAGCCATTCCTCTAAGGAACTTTGGTTCCTTTTAGTGGGGAATAAATATGTATCTTTTAAATTAACTTACTCTTAGCTCATTTACATGACCCCAGTAAACCTCTCAAAACTTAGTGATAACTTACTTGATATCAATGTTACTGACATCAATTCACCGAGTGCTTACTTTAGGCAAAGCACTATTTAAATAAGAAAACTACCAAGATTAATAATACATATTCCTTGCTTTCAGGGGCTGACAATCTAATAGAAGAGAAGGTCACATCACAAGTTATTACTACAATATAAGACTGACCTGTGATAAGACTGTAACAGAACTCTGAGGCCTGGATAAAAGCCTTAGCCTTGCCTATAGAACCTTTTATGATCTAGTTTCAACCTTTATCTTATCTCATTTATTTATTCATTTTATAAAGGCTTATTGGCAGCCTACTGTGTGCCAGTGACAAGGTACATATTCCACATAATCAAATAATCAAACAAGCAATCATGATACAGACTGGTAAGTGTACAATATGTGTGAGCATAAGATGTTATGCAGGGGTCAAGACAAGATTTTTAGGCAAAAGGATAGATAAGCTAGTACTTGATGAGTTGAAGTTATTCAGGAAGGGAAAGAAGAATAGAGAGTAGGGTTCCAGAATAGGAGCTAGCATATTAGGGGCAGAGAGAAGAGAACAGGGAGCTTTCTAAGAATTGCAAGAAGTTCATTCAGAGAGGAGCTTAAGTCAGGAATGAAGGGGGACACAATAATTGAAGATGGAAAAATAAAGAGACACTACATTATCTTCATAAGCTGTTAGAGTTTTGACTTTAACCTAAGGCCAACAGAGAGCCATTCAAAGGCTTTCAGGGAGAAGTAACATGACCACATTTGTGCTTCAGAAAGATTCCTCTGTTGGAACGGAGAATTGTCTAGAGAGACCAGCTAGAAAAATAGTGTAGGCTCCCAGAACACAGATAATTGGGCCTGAACGAGTGTCGGTGTAAAGAAGTGGATGTTATCCAGATATATTAGAGGCACAATAAATCGTGGTGAGTGGCTGGATGCAGGGGAGAGTAAAGGGGAGAGAGGAGGTAAAGGTGACATCGAGACTCTGGCTTAGGTGATCTGGGGAAAATGACATCATTCCCGGTGTTAGGAACACAAGAGGAAGGTCAGGGCCCAGAAGGAAGACACTAAGTTCTCTTTGGAGAACGCTGACTTTAAGGTTCCTGTGAGATATACAAGAGGTGATGTTCAGTGGATACTTGTGTTTGTAGTCCTAAAACTCAGGGCACAGAACTGAGGTAGAGGTATAACTGTGAGAGTCAGCCACACACACAACACGGAGTTAGGAGACGCAAAGGGGAAAGAAAAATCCCCCATGCAACTCTATCATAGCATCACTCCTTACCTATATGGCTTTTGATCTCCAATAGCAGTACTGAGCTCACTAGCATACAGGGGATCTTGTAAAAGAGTAGCTTTCTGAAAAAGGAAAGATGTAGGAATTGTTAGAATTTTTGCTTACTGAAAAATCAATTACCCCTACCTTGAGTCAATATCATAGATCTATTCTTTAATCCCTTCTATAGTACATAATTTGTTTACATACTCCTTCAAGTGTTTGATAACACCACTGGGAATTTTTTCCTGATCTAGTTTTTTTAAAGTTTTGTTAAAACATTTGCTCACTATAAAATAAAGGTACTTATCAAAATCAAACAGTACAATGAGCTGGCCGGTCAGCTCAGCTGGGTAAAGCACAGCCTCATAACCTCAAGGTCATGGGTTCAGAGCCCCGTATTGGTCAGCTGCAAAAAAAAAAAAATCAAACAATACAAAAAAATTAAACAGTACAAAAATGCGTAAAGTAAAAGATAAAAGTTCTGTTTCCCCCTACCCCGTCCATCCCACTATTGAAAGCATCCAACTATTATCAGTTTGGTTTATATCCTTGCAAGCATATAAAAACACATTAAAACATATACATTAATAGTATTTACATATTATATATTTTTATAATATATATTTAATCCTACCTAAATTATATCACATATATTAATCTGGATCTTGATTTTTTTCACTTAATATATGATGGACAATTTTTCATGCATGTATATAGATTTAGTTCAATCTTTTTTTTTCAATCTTTTTACTGATTATCTAGTATCCCATAGCACAGATATACAATACTTTTGTTAACTATTCCCCTAGTAATGGAGGTTTTTCCCTTAAATCTTTAGTGTTGCCATTTCCCATTTATTCTGGTTCCTCATAACAGACATGTAGTGTTCAGCAACTTCTCTAAGTAGTCTTTTATTATTAGTTAGGCTTAACAGACCAGTCAAAAGGAATTTCTGAAATGTTGCTGATTTGCAACTTAAACAAGCTGTTTTGCAATATAAACAAGTTTAGCCCTGTCTTATTCTTGGCATCAGAGTAGGGTGGTGGGTGGATGGTGGGGGAGGGGAAATATGTGCTTTTTCTTACTATTTTCTTAATTGTTCTACATTTGAAAAAAAAGAAAAAAGCTGTTCTTTGTTTCCGCTCCAAAAGTTTATACTTGCTTTAAATCTAGAGTTTTAATTTGGGGTATCTCTTAATTATTTTGCTTTCTAGCAGCTATCTTTACAACATACAAAAGGCAAAGAATTACCACATTTCATCTTTGTAGAATTTGAGATGCTAAACAACCCAGATGTAATTATTTTTGGTTAAAGTTATAGATAAAATGGGTTACTAAAGGAGGCTCTACTCTTTGGAAACTCTTGGATGGGTGCTAATAATTCCTAATTGGATGGTTTAGAGTAAGTTTACCTAAGAAGTATAGAGAGAGTTAAAATGTCCAATTCCTTTTCTCAGGAACATTTCCTACTTCAACATGAAAGATCATTCTGGATCTCAAGGCATAAGAGATCAGTTACCCAAGTTAAATTGATTTAGGAGATGATTTTTTTTTTTTTCAGTTTTCTAAAACTTACGAAGTTTTAGAAAAACCTGATAAAAGAATTCAACAGTATCACAAAAGTCACAATTTAGGGTCGGCCCGTGACTCACTTGGGAGAGTGGGGTGCTGATAACACCAAGGCCACGGGTTCAGATCCCTATATAGGAATGGCCGGTTAGCTCACTTGGGAGAGCATGGTGCTGACAACACCAAGTCAAGAGTTGAGAGCCCCTTACCGGTCATCTTTTTAAGAAAACAAACAAAAAAAAGTCACTATTTTTAAAATGTTTACATTGAATTAATAATATCTTATTGTTACATTGAATTAATAATATCTTATCTTATTGTTTCCAGAATGAATGCTAACCTGATTCATCATTTACATGTGATACATTTACTTATTCATTTTCCATCTTTCAAATGAAAGAAGATTATTCTTAATGATAGGATCTGTCAACGCATAAAGATAGTTCTCTTCCACCTATATTTGTTTCAGTGGTCATAGAAAAAAAATCAGACTACCTGGGTCCAAATCCAGCTCCACACTAATTGTGTGACCTTGCACATATCATCTAATTTCTCTGTGCCTCAATTTCCTCATCTATAAAGTGGGGAAAATGGTCCTGTCTCATACGATTGCTGTGCAAATTAAGTAAATTAATATCTGTAAAGAATCAGAACAGAGTCTGCTGATTAATAACAATACATACTAGTTATTGTTATTACATTTATTATTGGAAGGTCTATATATTGCTCTACAGGTATGAGTTGGCCAGTTCGACTTGTCCCCACCATGTCTCTGCTGCAGAATTAAAAAGTAGCACTAAAATTGGAAGTTAGTCAATTCAGGGAAGCATAAATAGTTATTTTAAAATGTTTACATGGGGCCGAGCCCGTGGCGCACTTGGTAGAGTGCGGCGCTGGGAGCGCTGCGACGCTCCCGCCGCGGGTTCGGATCCTATACAGGACTGGCCGAGTGCCGGTCACGAAAAGGACAAAAAAAAAAAAAAAAAAATGTTTACATGGATTTTTTTAAAGTCAATTAAGTTTTGATTTTTCTATTAGAATACATGAGATCTTCTTTTAATAGACCAGGGTTTTCCTCTATTTATGATCTGTTTACATTCTCAACATGGAGAAAGCTGTTTAAAAATTTAGAGAGGAGTTTAAAATATTTGAGTCTTCTAAACTCTGCTATGAGAATAAAATTAGAATTGTCTTGTAATCTTTCACAATTTTTAGCCATTTATAAAACCCCTGCTTTTTAGTTTCTTCTGAGTGAAATAGCCTCTATATTTATTAATATTATTATGTTGAAAGATAATTATGTATCATTGAAGATAACTCAAAAGAGTCATGTTATTCTTTTAATGAATTACTTATTTTTAAAACTGATTGTGGTGTTATGAAAAGATCCCTAAATGAGAGTTCTGAATCTGCCCCTAAAGTTACTAAACAAATATAATCTTGAGTGAATAACAAAAATTTTGTGCTTCAGTTTCCTCATTTACAAAATGACTTAGACTAGTGATCGCAAGATAAAATTAGCAGGGCTGGCCAGTTAGCTCAGTTGCTTAGAGTGTAGCCTTGTAACACCACAGTCACAGGTTCAGAACCCAGGTCACAGGTTTGGATCCCTTTACAGGTCAGCTGCCCCTCCAAAAAAAAAAAAAAAAAAAAGATCAAGTTATCTGATCCTATAACAATGACTCCTATTAACCTACTTACAATAGTGCAGCCAAGAAATACAGAAACACACGGACAGTGTTGAACTTTTTCTGAGGTCTGCATCACCCCAGCTAACTACAAAAGAGCACCTGCTCACAAATATTCCAAAATAAGACCTGTCTCCATCCTTCTTCATGACTTCCTGCAGACTCATTGATGCCTACCTTGTTTACATGCCTCTTCAAAACCCCAGTTTCTTCTCATTTTCTGTTAAGACACTCCTCATTAATGAGAATTTTCCCTATTGCAATAGCCTGAATAGCATCATCTCCTTAATTGTCTATTGCATTTTGTCTTTCACAATATTATTAAATCCCAAGACTCCATTTCCAAAATAGGAGGTAAAGCAGGGAAGGCATCTTTGCCCTAAAAAAATATGCTCAGGTCAAAATTTACTTATGAAGACACTTACTATAATATAATTGTTCCATGAACTTTTTAAGTGAAGAAATATTGATGAGGTTGTGGAAATAACATACAAATGCAGTACCGACTCTTTCTTCTCTAGATTTGAGTTGCTCTGTAGAGAGGAAACTAGGAGGGAATTTCCTAAGCAAAAGTCATTTCCATTCCCATTGCACTTGAAAGGGATTTCACTAAGAGAGTCTTTGTGATCTGGAAGTCCCTGGGGTTCTTTTGTGTTTGTTGTACTAGATGATGCGTTGACAGCCTTGCCAGTAGCTGATGTGGACTGACAGCTCCTCTCAGAGGGGATAGGTAATGGTCGAAGGGCACCTTGGCCATGAAGGGACAGCCTCCTGAGGTTTGAAGGAAGACAGAGAGTTGAGTCCTTGGACGGTGTGCTGCTCTCCTGGTGGTACCTGTCAAGTATAATTTAGCTTTAAACATTCAGAATTTAACAGGAAGAAACAAAGAGAACCTGGTCACCCAATTGCAGCAGTTTAAAACTCTGAAAGCAAATGTTTTCACATAAAAGGAATGCTTATTAAGATAAGGGGGTGATTTAACCTCACTTGTTATTACCCATTGACAGGGAAGGTATGGCACAGCAATTTTTTACTATACTGTTCTGCTTTCAGAAATAAAACTCTATCTAATGTCATATAATGAAGCACTTTTCATATTGAAATCATTGTGCCTGTCCTTCATGGAGCTCCAATATTTCTACTGAAAGACCTTTCTCATTCTAGTTTTGAAACCTGATTTTCGTTTCATTGTGCATTGCTAGTGGGTCCTATAAAGAAAAAACTATTCAAATGGAAATATAAAGAGATTTTTTAAATGGTGTATTCTTTGATTCACCTCTTGCTAATATAATACTCTTCTGATTTAACCCATATCATCCCAATAACATCAGCACTTTTTTTCAGAATCAAGGCTGTGTCCTATCTCTTTACCTTCCCTGTTCTCTCCAGTTCACCACGACCTTTCTCTGCTGCACAAGGAAGCAAGTTTGGAGAAGCTAAGTGGCAGAGTATCTAAATTCCAGTCCTGGCTCTGTCACTTAGTAGTTACGTGACCTTTGTTAAACAAAGTTTATGGGAGGCCATTGTTTTGGACTAGCCTCCTACACTAGGCCCAGATCAAATCAGAAAGGAGTCACTTATGTTAAGTGCCACATATTCAAACAGAACTTTGAAATGTACCAGTTTTCAAAATAATACCCAAAGGAATGGAAAGCATCATGTTGAGGGGATACCTGCACCCCCATGTTTATCACAGCTCTATTTACAATAGCCAAGATATGGAACCAACCTAAATGATCATCATCAGACTGGATAAGGAAAATATGGTATATATACACACTGGAATATTACTCTGCCATAAAAAAGAATGAAATATTGCCATTGACATCAACATGGATGAACTTAGAGAAAATCATAGTAAGTGAAATAAGCCAGGCACAGAAAGAGAAATACCATATGTTCTCACTCATAAGTGGGAGCCAAAATAATAAACATATAAAATAAAGGAAGAAAGATACAACATTCACAATAATACATTGAACTTTCAAAAGGAGAACTGAGGTTACTAGAAGTAGGAAGGGAGGGGAAGGGAGGAATTGGTAAAGGGCCACAAATAGCAATGACAGTGTATATTGTTGAATATAAAAATTATTCTGATTTGAGCATCATATATTGCTCATGAGCATTGATATTCAACTCTGTACTCCACAGATATGTACATTCGACTACATTACAATAAAATAAATAAATAAATAAATAAACTGGAGATTCCTATCTGAATCAGCATGAGAAAGTACCTTCTGCTTTAACTCTATAAGGAAACTAACTTTGAAATGACCAATTCGCTTTTTATCCTGTCTCTGCTTTCTTCAGCCCTTTTCTGCCTATAAAGCCAACCTCCTCAACACCGTATTTTATATCGAATGAGGTGTTGCCCAATTCTAGGATTGCAAATAAAAGCCAATTAGATCTTTAAATTTGTGGTAATTTTGACTTTTTTGTTGTTGTTGTTGGTTGGCCAGTATAGGGATCTGAACCCATGACTTTGGTGTTACCAGCACCATGCTCTCCCAAGTGATCTAACTGGCCAGCCTGTAATTTCATCTTTTGACATCTTAGTTGACATCTTAAGCCTTGATGTCCTAATTTTAAAATAGCAACAATAATAGCATCAATCTCATAGGGTTTCTGTGAAAACCAAATAAGAAAATAAATGCAATGTACTTGTAACACTGGAAACAATAGGTGTTAGCTGTTGTTACCCTGTATTGCCTTGAGCTGATGATTTATCTTTTGATATTAAGGTATTTTGTCTCTCTCATAATATTGGAACCTCCATGAAAGCAGAAAGCCACTTGTTTTTATTAGTTCTTCAATTAATTTTAAACAGACATAAAATTCATTCATTATCTGTACAATGCTATCAACTGTGCTGAGTTCAAATCTCCAGCTCCCTCCCCCCTGACTTTGCATGTGACCTTGTGCACATGCACACACACTCACAAAGTAGTGGTCACATCGGGTCTCTCGTCCAAGTTCTATCCCCCTTACAGACACCCCTTGGCAAACCCTTAAGCGTATGCACACTGGCATTTTGGTCCTAGAATATAGTCTAGAAGGGAGCACATGGGCTCCACATTCTTCTTGCCCTGTGGAATGGCACATGGCATGGCCAGATTTTAAGCACACAACTGGACAAATTGCTGTATGTGATGCTTAATCCCTACATGCTGTTCAGTAATTACCTTATATTGTCCTATTTTCTTCATAGGATTCTAGTATTGCATGACAGTGTCTAAAGGGCTGGCTGGTTAGCTCAGTTGGTTAGAGCAAGGTGTTATAACACCAAGGTTGCGGGGGCTCAGGGGCGGCGGGCCCCGAACCTCCCAGTAGCCCCTTTTAGCCCCCCGCCACGGTAGGATTACTCCTGCCACCCTAGTGGCCAGGAGAGCCCGGGAGGAAGGTGAGTATGCTGCCCGCCTTTTCAGCCCCACAGAGAGACACTCAGACGCGGCAGGGGTTCCATCAAGCAGTTCTGTTTATTTTCACACAAGCACCTGCTTTTATAAGCATATGGCAAGGGGATTTCCTAACTTCAGCCTATCATCTCAAAGGTCATGTGAACATGCATCTTGCTCTAATGCTTTGCTATTGCAATCACGTGGTGAGCACGAGCACAGAAATATCTTTTATCCAATGATTTTAAACTATGTCTTTCCTTGGTCACACCTTGGGGGCTTCCGTCAGGCGCCATCCTTATCTCTTCTGTCCAGGCAAATGTTTTCAACAGATTACATACACGTATGTGGGTGGGGTCGTGGCTAGTTCTCTGCCCCGGGAGGAGGTGTGTGGCCTCAACACCCCAACACAAGGTCAAGGGTTCAGATCCTCAGCCAGGTGCAGCCCATCCCCCCAAAACAGTATAAGAAGCTCACACTAGGATTTTCAAATAAATGAATGTTATGGATTAAATGTTTGTGTCCCCGCCCCCCCCATTCATTCGTTGAAATCCTAACCCCCAGGGAATGGTATTAGAGGTGGAGCCATTGGGAAGTGCCTTGGATTGAGTGTCCCCCCCAAAACATGACCCCCACTGTGACAGTGTTAAGAGGGTAGGAAGTCCTATTATGGTAATTGAAAGGTGGGGCCTTGAAGAAGTAATTAGATTGTAGGACCATGCCATAGTGAATTGATTAAAAATGATGGTCATGGGCATGGTTCTGAAGGCTTTAAAAAGAGAGTGAATGAGAAGGTCAGTCTCTCTCTGCTCTCTCTGCTTCCACCATCTTGCAATGTGATACCCTGTATCACTGAAGCCACCACCAAGGAAGACCCTCACCAGATGTGTTCCCTGGACTTTGGACTTCCCAGCCTATGAAACAGTAAGCAGTAAATTTCATTTTCTTTATAAAATACCCAGTTCCAAATATTTTGTTATAAGCAATAAAAATGGACTAATAGAAGAGGTGATTAGTTCAAAAGGGTGGAGCTCTCATGAACGGGATTAGCGCCTTTATGAAAGAGACATCAGAGACCTCTTTTACCCTCTTTAAACCATGTGAGTACACAATAGGAAGTCGGCAATCTGCAACCTGGGGGAGGGCCCTCATCAGAACCCAACTATGATGGCACCCTGATCTTGGACTTCCAGCCTCTGGAACTGAGAGAAATAAATTTCTGTTGTTTATAAGCACCCAGTCTGTGGTAATTGTTACAGCAGCCTGAATTGACAAAGATAGTAAATATGTCTAGCTCAGAAATAGATAATGTATACTCCATACCTCTTTAAAGTGATTCACTTTTTTATTTTTGCAGATAATACTTTCTAAAAATTTCTCTATGGACATTGAAGAAAATTGAATAACCAATACATAGGTAATGTTATGAAATTATGTTAAAATGTTAAAAGGCATAATATGGCATGTGAAAGTTCAGCAAAAATGATTTCAGCTAGTTACAGTCTCACTTGAAGTGGCTGTTATTTTCTCAGTTGTATGTAAAATCTATTATTTTAGAGAGTTAAAAAGGGTTTCTTCTTACCACACACACAAAAAAGATAAGTATATGAAGTAATGCACATTGTTAATTAGCTTGATTTGGCCATTCCACAATGTATACATATTTTAAATCACCATGTTGTATGTCATAAATATATACAATTTTTATTTGTCAATTATAAATAAAACTTTTTAAAAAAGGGTTTCAAAAAGGATTACCTTTTGGCAGCATAAATGGGCGTTATAACTTCACCAGTTAAGAAAGCCAACTCATAAAAGTGAACATTTGAAATTCAATAATATCCACCCTCACTTGTCCAATTAAAAAGGAGTTCATCACTAAGCAAGAGTTCCAAAATCTTGAATTTGCAAGTTTGTCAACTCCATATTTACAGAAGTAGGTTGTTCAAAGTCAACTGTTCTTCTAATGAGCTGAGTATGTATTTCTAAGGAAAGCCTAGCACCAAAGGACGAAGACATGCAGAAGTGAGAAAAAGAAGTCCAAAATCAAAAGCATGCAGAACAATTTTTCTTCTCTTTCCCCTCTGCATCAAAAACAGGTAAACTCCCGAGGCTGAAAATGTCAGGTTAAAAGCCACAGCCCAAAAAGCAACAGGCAAAATCGAACACCTTCAGAAAAAACTGTTACATGCAAGGTTCAGCTAAGAATGAAAAGAACACATATGCTAGCATATTGAGTCTATCAAGAAATGAAGAAAAATAGTAAAAAAAGAAAAGAATTGATGAGAAATAGTATATTAGAAAAAGTGATTACTGAATTTACGAAATTCTTTAAAAGGACAAGAAAGTAGTTAAATAAATATGAAAATGAAAGATTAGTTTCCATGGAGAGCTAAAAACCTATAAGATTGAAATAGATGGTCAGATTAATAAGCTGAAATATCAAAAACAAGTAGAACGATAGAGAACAATAATTCATATAGACCTAGATCTCAAGATCTAGAATTTGAGCTCTCCCAAATAAGAACATTCTCATGAAGATTATACTAAAACAAAACTGGTGAAATACAAGCAACTCTACACACGTGGAAGAATTCAGTGTTAGAAAGTTATTCTCAGATATCTAAGCATCACTGAGAGGCTGGCAGACATCAGTACCAAACCTCATTGCAGAGTGTTGCAGGGAGCAGGCTGGAAACATCAAGAAACGCAGACATTTTTTTGTTCAGAATTCTCACTTCCAGTCCAGGTTTGGGGCCCCCATTGAGTTAGAAATTTTTTTAGCTGTTTAATGCTCAACAGAAATCTTGTTTCAACAGGAAACTTTCCGATTCCTGCTGCAGACCAACAACCTCAAAGAGGTATGGAGACATACTTAACAAGCTACCTTATTTGTTTTTCGTTACACTTCATAAACCAAGTGAGCTAACCAGTGCTTTCCATGAACTTTTTGAAGACCCCTCGTATTTATAAATATTTGATAATCAGTTAAATTATGTAAAAGACTACTGCTTAAAGGAATCTCAGGTGAATAACATTCATGACTTCAACAAATCTGTAATACTAACAGATTAATTTTAAAAGAAAACAAAATTTCTAGCTGGAATTGACTAATACTTGTTTAAAATTCAAGCAGCAACCATTTTAACTTAATAACAACATATATATGGTAGTTATGAAGTTGTCACAAAACAATTTCTCTTAGGTAATACTGGAGATACTGTAAATACTCAACGCTGTTTATGGGCGTTGAGCTCCAAGGCAGGGTTTAAAACAACTATCATGGGGCCGAGCCCGTGGCGCACTTGGTAGAGTGCGGCGCTGGGAGTGCTGCGACGCTCCCGCCGCGGGTTCGGATCCTATATAGGACTGGCCGAGTGCCGGTCACGAAAAGGACAAAAAAAAAAAAAAAAAAAAAAAAAAAAACAACTATCATGAACATGATCTCAAGTAGGGCCGGCCTGTGGCTCACTCGGGAGAGTGCGGTGCTGATAACACCAAGGCCCTGGGTTCGGATCCCATATAGGGATGGCCGGTTCGCTCACTGGCTGAGCGTGGTGCTGACAACACCAAGTCAAGGGTTAAGATCCCCTTACCGGTCATCTTTTAAAAAACAAACAAACAAACAAAAAAACGTGATCTCAAGTAAGCAAACAGCACCTAATTCCTTGGAGAATACTTGGCAGTAATGTTGGATTCCACCTAAAACCTTGTCCTTTCACTACACAAATACTAATTTCCCATCTTCTGAATTTTTGTACATAGCACACTGAGTGCCCTGGTATTACAGAGATGTGGTGTATATCTAAGAAAGAAAATCCCCATCCTCACCCTAGTTGTTTATAATTATTGGGAATAATTTTTTTAAAAAAGAAAAGGAAAAAAAAAAAAAACTTGTGCTTGTCAAAGAAAGAGAAATAAAGTGTCAATTTTCTCTGTTGTTTGTGGTGTTATTCCTGTGTTATTTCATCAATTTCTGTCCTTATCAGCACAGTTTTCTTCTTTTTAGTTTCTTTACGTGTGCTCTGTTGAAGCAGGACTTGCTTGCTGTGGAGCCTTGGGAAAGAGGAAAGTAGTGGAAGTAGAAAAACATCTGGCCTTCAGAACAGCTCTCTTCCATCTGTTAGTTGGGAAGACGGCTGATACTTGTACAAAGATGGTCTGATATCTTAGGGTCAGCCCTACTGGGTGTGTTCTAAAGTGCTCCAGCATAAAGCCATCACAGGTGAAAACAAAGCTACCTAACTTGATGCTAGGGGAGGAGATGAGATGTGCTAACCATGGTCCTCTGTGGTATACAGAACACACTAAGTACAGGGATAGGGTTGTCACGTTGTCCCACTAATTACCATTGAGCAAATACTTACATAGTGTCTACTGCATTGATTTAGGCTCTAGGGACATAGTAGTGAAAAAGAATAAGCCTCTACCCTCATGGAGTTTATACCATGAATGTTCAAGATTGTCTCTAGAACTAAGACCATGTGTGGAGGAGGTAAGAGCAACCATCTGGGAAAGACAAGACACTGATGTCCGAAATAAACACTGAGAGCACCATATATGAAGAAATCTATAAGTTTATATTTCTGTTACTGCAACACATGAAATCATGTCACATGACATATCTCTGCCCAATTCAGAGAGTGTGTTTGGGATAGTCTTAAAGTAGATAACATGATGTACATAAAATTCACATGATTTCAGCTTACAGGTCATTAGACAGAACTTGGTAATATGGCCATCTCTTGTTACAAGGATAACTAGGAAGGTGGATGTTTTAAACTAAGCATGTTGCCGTCCCAAACAAAACTGAGATTTGGTTAATAAAGAATGTGAGGGGGGCTGGCCAATTAGCTCACCTGAGAGAGCGTGGTGCTGGTAACAGGAAGGTCAAGGGATCCCTGTACCAGTCAGCCACCAAAAAAAAAAAAAAAAAAAGAATGGGAGAATTTCTTTGTTCATTCTTTTGGCTTTTCTAAGTAGATGATCAAAATAAATGCAGATAATAACAGCCACATATTTTTTCTTCAAATAAAAATGTAATGTATCTCTTTTTCTTTATTAAATGGTCCAGAACTGTCAGTTTTATGTTAGAAAGTAGCAAGAGTGGCCATCCTTGTCTTATCCCCTATCTTAAAGAGAACACATCTAGATTTTTCTCTAATAAGTATCATGTCTGCTGTAGGTTTTATTATATAAACTTTGCCAAGTTAAGGAACTTCTCTTCCATTCCTAGCTTTGCTTTGAGTTTTCATCATAAGTAGACATTGAACTTCATCACGTGCTTTTTCCTCCCCAACTGAGATAATAATATGATTTTTCTCCTTCGATATGTTAATGTAGTCAATCACAATACATTTTCTGATGTGGAATCATTTATACCTTTCTGGAATAAATCTTTCTTAATCATGTTTTTAATACAATATTAGTTAGATGCTATTTTATTTAGAATTTTAAAATCTAGATTCATAAATGACATGGGCTCTTACTTGTCTTTTTTTTCTATTGTCCTTACTTGTTTTTGGAAACAAGATTACATCACTCTCAAAAGAAAAAAAAATCAAGTAGCTTTCTCTAAGTATTCTTTGTCTAAGTTTTTGAATAATTGTTCTTTGAGGGGTTGATAGAACTTACTGAAAAACTATCTGAGGCTTTGTTTTATCTGGGGAAGAAAGTCTTTAATTTCATTACTGTTTGTTGAAATTTTCTACAACTTCTTGTGCCAATTTTGGTATTTTATATTTTCCTAGTAAATTATGATTTCATCTAAGAATTGAAATTTTTTAGCATATATTTGCTTAACTATAATTTTTTACAAATCTGTTTGGCCTGTAATTATTTCCCTTTTTTTCATTCTGTAATTAATTTATGTATGTTCTGTTTATTTGTTTATTTGCATTTTTCTTGATGTTTCTTTTTTTTTTTTTTTAGATCAGAATTTTTTATTTATTTTTTATTTTTTATTTTTTAATTTTATTTTTTCGATATACATTGTAGCTGATTAATGCTCCCCATCACCAAAACCTCCCTCCCTTCTCCCTCCCCCCCTCCCCCCCAACAATGTCCTTTCTGTTTGCTTGTTGTATCAACTTCAAATAATTGTGGTTGTTATATCTTCTTCCCTCCCCCCCCCGATTTGTGTGTGTGTGTGTGTATGTGTGTGTGTGAATTTATATATTAATGTTTAGCTCCCTCCAATAAGTGAGAACATGTGGTATTTCTCTTTCTGTGCCTGACTTGTTTCACTTAATATAATTCTCTCAAGGTCCATCCATGTTGTTGCAAATGGCAGTATTTCATTCGTTTTTATAGCTGAGTAGTATTCCATTGTGTACATGTACCACATTTTCCGTATCCACTCATCTGATGATGGACATTTGGGCTGGTTCCAACTCTTGGCTATTGTAAAGAGTGCTGCGATGAACATTGGGGAACAGGTATACCTTCGACTTGATGATTTTCATTCCTCTGGGTATATTCCCAACAGTGGGATGGCTGGGTCGTATGGTAGATCTATTTGCAATTGTTTAAGGAACCTCCATACCATTTTCCATAGAGGCTGCACCATTTTGCAGTCCCACCAACAATGTATGAGAGTTCCTTTTTCTCCGCAGCCTCGCCAGCATTTATCGTTCATAGTCTTTTGGATTTTAGCCATCCTAACTGGGGTTAGATGGTATCTCAATGTGGTTTTGATTTGCATTTCCCGGATGCTGAGTGATGTTGAGCATTTTTTCATATGTCTGTTGGCCATTTGGATATCTTCCTTAGAGAAATGCCTACTTAGCTCTTTTGCCCATTTTTTAATTGGGTTGCTTGTTTTCTTCTTGTAAAGTTGTTTGAGTTCCTTATATATTCTGGATATTAATCCTTTGTCAGATGTATATTTTGCAAATATTTTCTCCCACTCTGTTGGTTGTCTTTTAACTCTTTTAATTGTTTCTTTTGCTGTGCAGAAGCTTTTTAGTTTGATATAATCCCATTTGTTTATTTTTCCTTTGGTTGCCCGTGCTTTTGGGGTCGTATTCATGAAGTCTGTGCCCAGTCCTATTTCCTGAAGTGTTTCCCCTATGTTTTCTTTAAGAAGTTTTATTGTCTCAGGGTGTATATTTAAATCCTTAATCCATTTTGAGTTGATTTTAGTATACGGTGAGAGGTATGGATCTAGTTTCATTCTCCTGCATATCGATATCCAGTTATCCCAACACCACTTGCTGAAGAGGCAGTCCCTTCCCCAGTGAATAGGCTTGATGCCTTTGTCAAAGATCAGATGGCAGTAAGTGTGTGGGTTGATTTCTGGATTCTCTATTCTATTCCATTGGTCAGTGTGTCTGTTTTTAGGCCAGTACCATACTGTTTTGGTTATTATAGCTTTGTAGTATAGCTTAAAGTCAGGTAGTGTTATGCCTCCAGCTTTATTTTTTTTGCTGAGCATTGCTTTGGCTATTCGTGGTCTTTTATTGTTCCATATAAATGTCTGAATAGTTTTTTCCATTTCTGAGAAAAATGTCTTTGGAATTTTGATGGGGATTGCATTGAATTTGTATATCACTTTGGGTAGTACGGACATTTTCACTATGTTGATTCTTCCAATCCAAGAGCATGGAATATCTTTCCATCTTCTTGTATCCTCTCTAATTTCTCTCAGCAGTGGTTTGTAGTTCTCATTATAGAGATTTTTCACCTCCTTGGTTAACTCAATTCCTAAGTATTTTGTTTTTTTGGTGGCTATTGTAAATGGGCAGGCTTTCTTGATTTCTCGTTCTGCATGTTCACTATTGGAGAAAAGAAATGCTACTGATTTTTGTGTGTTGATTTTGTATCCTGCTACTGTGCTGAAATCATTTATCAATTCCAACAGTTTTTTTGTAGAGGTTTTAGGCTGTTCGATATATAGGATCATGTCATCTGCAAACAGGGACAGTTTGACTTCATCTTTTCCAATCTGGATGCCCTTTATTTCCTTCTCTTCTCTGATTGCTCTGGCTAGTACTTCCAACACTATGTTGAATAGGAGTGGTGAGAGTGGGCATCCTTGTCTAGTGCCGGTTCTTAAAGGAAAAGCTTTCAGCTTTTCCCCATTCAGGATGATATTGGCAGTGGGTTTGTCATATATGGCTTTAATTATGTTGAGATACTTTCCCTCTATACCTAACTTATAGAGGGTCTTTGTCATGAATGAGTGCTGAACTTTATCAAATGCTTTTTCAGCATCTATAGAGATGATCATATGGTCCTTGTGTCTGAGTTTATTAATATGGTGTATCACATTTATTGATTTGCGTATGTTGAACCAACCTTGCATCCCTGGGATGAATCCCACTTGATCGTGATGAATAATTTTTCGTATGTGTTGCTGTATTCTGTTTGCTAGTATTTTAGTGAGGATTTTTGCATCTATATTCATCAAGGATATCGGCCTGTAGTTTTCTTTTTTGGTTATATCTTTACCTGGTTTTGGTATCAGGATGATGTTTGCTTCATAGAATGAGTTTGGGAGATTTGCGTCCGTTTCAATCTTTTGGAATAGTTTGTAAAGAATCGGTGTCAATTCCTCTTTGAATGTTTGGTAAAATTCTGCTGTGAATCCATCTGGTCCTGGGCTTTTCTTTGTTGGGAGCCTTCTGATAGCAGCTTCAATCTCCTTTATTGTTATTGGTCTGTTCAAATTTTCTACGTCTTCACGGTTCAGTTTTGGGAGCTTGTGTGTGTCCAGAAATTTATCCATTTCCTCCAGATTTTCAAATTTGTTGGCGTATAGTTGTTTATAGTAGTCTCGAATGATTCCTTGTATTTCAGATGAATCAGTTGTAATATCGCCTTTTTCATTTCTAATTTTTGTTATTTGAGTCTTCTCTCTTCTTTTTTTTGTTAGCCATGCTAATGGTTTGTCAATTTTATTTATCTTTTCAAAAAACCAACTTTTTGATTCGTTGATCTTTTGAATTGTTTTTTGGTTTTCAATTTCATTCAGTTCTGCTCTGATCTTAATGATTTCTTTCCGTCTGCTAACTTTAGGATTGGATTGTTCTTGTTTTTCTAGTTCTTTAAGGTGAAGTGTTAGGTTGTTCACTTGCCATCTTTCCATTCTTCTGAAGTGAGCATTTAATGCAATAAATTTTCCCCTCAATACTGCTTTTGCAGTATCCCACAGGTTTTGGTATGATGTATCATTGTTTTCATTAGTTTCAAACTTTTTGATTTCCTGCTTGATTTCTTCTTGGACCCATATGTCATTAAGTAGAATGCTGTTTAATTTCCATGTGTTTGTATAGTTTCCAGAGTTTTGTTTGTTATTAATTTCTAGTTTTAATCCATTGTGGTCTGAGAAGATACATGGGATAATTCCAATTTTTTTGAATTTATTGAGACTTGATTTGTGACCTAATATGTGATCTATCCTGGAGAATGATCCATGTGCTGATGAGAAGAATGAATATTCTGAGGTTGTTGGGTGGAATGTTCTGTAGATATCTGCCAATTCCAATTGGTCTAGAGTCTTGTTTAGATCTTGTGTTTCTCTACTGATTCTTTGCCTAGATGATCTGTCTAATATTGACAGTGGAGTGTTCAGCTCCCCTGCTATTATGGTATTAGTGTCTATTTCCTTCTTTAGGTCTAATATAGTTTGTTTTATAAATCTGGCTGCTCCAACATTGGGTGCGTACATATTTATGATTGTTATGTCTTCTTGATGGATCAGTCCTTTTATCATTAAGTAGTGTCCCTCATTGTCTCTTTTTATGGTTTTTAGTTTAAAGTCTATTTTGTCAGATATAAGAATAGCCACTCCAGCTCGTTTTTCTTTTCTGTTTGCATGGTAAATCTTTTTCCATCCTTTCACTCTTAGTCTGTGTGAATCTTTATGGGTGAGGTGGGTCTCTTGTAGGCAGCATATAGTTGGGTCCTGCTTTTTGATCCAGTCAGCCAGTCTGTGTCTTTTAATTGGGGAATTTAAGCCTTTAACATTAAGAGTTGTTATTGAAAGGTGTTGATTTATTCCTAGCATTTTATTGGTTGTTTGGTTGTCTTAGGTGTCTTTTGTTCCTTGCTTTCTGATTTACTGTTTGGTTTCTTTGTTTGTTGGTTCCTTAGGTTGTAGATAGTGCTTTTGTTAGCTTGTTTTCTCTTCATGAATGCCATTTTTATTGTACTAGCGGGTTTAGATTTTTCTTAGGTTTTTATGGCAGTGGTAGTTATTTTTCAGGAACCAAACCCAGTACTCCCTTGAGGATTTCTTGTAAGGGTGGTCTTGTGGTAGTGAACTCCCACAGTTTTTGTTTGTCTGAGAAATATACTATTTGCCCCTCATTTCGGAAGGATAGCCTTGCAGGGTAGAGTATTCTTGGCTGGCAATCTTTGTCTTTTAGTATTTTGAAAATATCATCCCATTCCTTTCTAGCTTTTAGGGTTTGTGATGAGAAGTCTGATGTTAACCTGATTGGGGCTCCCTTATAGGTGATTTGACGCTTCTCTCTTGCAGCTTTTAAGATTCTCTCTTTGTCTCTGAGTTTTGCCAATTTGACTATGACATGTCTTGGAGAAGGCCTTTTTGGGTTGAATACGTTTGGAGATCGTTGAGCTTCCTGGATCTGAAGATTTGTGATTTTTCCTATACCTGGGAAGTTTTCTGCCACTATTTTGTTGAATATGTTTTCAATGGAATCTCCATTTTCCTCCCCTTCTGGAATACCCATGACTCGGATATTTGAGCGCTTGAGGTTGTCTGATATCTCTCTCAGATTTTCTTCCATGTCCTTGATTCTTTTTTCTTTCTTTTTGTCTGCTTGTGTTATTTCAAACAGCCCATCTTCAAGTTCAGAGGTTCTCTCTTCAACTTCGACAAGCCTGCTGGTTAAACTCTCCGTTGTGTTTTTTATTTCGCTGAATAACTTCTTCAGTTCAGCAAGTTCTGCTACATTTTTTTTCAGGACATTGATTTCCTTGTATATTTCCTCTTTCAGATCCTGTATACTTTTCCTCATTTCATCATGATGTCTAGCTGAGTTTTCTTGTATCTCATTCAGTTTCCTTAGAATTATCACTCGAAATTCCTTGTCAGTTATTTCAAGGGCTTCTTGTTCTATAGGATCTAGAGTATGAGATTTATTAACTTTTGGTGGTGTACTTTCTTGATTTTTTGTATTTCTGGTGTCTTTTTTTTGGTGTTTATTCATTGTGGCAGGGGGTTTCACAGTCCACCGGTTTGAGACTAATGACTAACTAGGATGTTGCTGTGGTTGCCAATTTGGTATGGCTCCCGCCGTGACTGCTCAGTTGGCCTCTAGTGTCTTGTGTGTGTGGTTGCCTCGGGTCTTGGGCTTCTCCGGGGATCCACCTTTCTGGTCAGCTTGTACTCTGCTGGGCTGGTGGATCACGTACCACAGGGTGTGTGATCTCTGTTGAGCTTTCACTTCCTGTACAGGACTTCTCCCCGTTCCGTGTGCTCTGGCCCAGGCTGTTAGATCGTGCAGTGGCGACCCCACCGGGTGTGTGGTTTCTGTCGAGTCTCCGCCTCCCTGGCTGCACGTCTCCCCCCTCTGTGCACACTGTGCTGGGCTGGGGTGTGTCTTCTGCACCCCTCGTCTATCAGCTGGGCCTTCAAGACCCTGCTCAGCACCGCCTCGCCCAGGAAGTCTACCAGGTTTCTGCTAGGCACAGACGACCGGTCTCTCTGGGTGCCTTTGTAGCACTGTGTAGATCTTTCTCGGGTCTTGTTCACCTTTGTATCCCCCCGGTATAAACCGAGTCTAGTGCCTGCCTGCAGCCTACTCTCCGGCAGGTTCAAGCGGACCTGGGAACTCTCCTACCACACTATTCCCAACCAGAAATTCGTTAGGCTTTTTTCCAAACTGGTGGTCGCAGAGATGGTATCTGCCTCCCAGTAACAGGAAGTTTACCGGGGCCGGAGTCCAGGGTGTGGTGGAGTGACAGTCGGTCTGCCCGTACTTCCTAGCCCTCCCAACACTGGTCGGGACGCCCCACACCCCCAGCCCCGCCAGAGAACCGCGGAGGGAGTGGGAGAGGAGGCCGGCCCGCAGGGTCCGGAAAGCCCCGTGCCAGGCCAAGCAAATGGACTCAGTGATGGCCGAGCAGGGCGGAGCTGCCCGCACCTGGGAAAATGGAGGCAGCACCGGGGCAGTGAGTGGCCTGGTGGTGCAGGCGGGAGCCGCGTGGGCATCCACCCCCCAACAGAGCTGTGCCAGGGATCACTCACAGTGCTGTGCCAGGTCGGGCGCTCGCTCTGTCTCTGGTTTGTTGCCTTCCGTGTTCTCGGCGCTGCCGCCTCGGGCTGTTCAGTCGCGGCGCCGCTCGGGCGCTCCCAGGAATCTTCTTTAATGCCGGCCTGAAACCTCGAATCCTGAATAGGGCAGCTGGCCGCCTTCAGTGCGGCCCCAGCCTCCAGGATCCTGGCTGCATCCACAGCAGCCCTGGCGCCGTGTTCCCTGTTTCAAGACTCGCTTTTGCAGCTAAGAATCAGTTCTTTTCCTGCTCCACACTTCAAAGCTGTTGCCTGTAAATGAGGCAGCCTCTCCTGCCGGGGGCAAAGTGGCGTTGAGCCCCCACGACCGGCCAGCAGCAGCAGTCCTCCCTTAAGAGATGGCCAGAGGAAGGTCCACAAGTTTCCCGGCTGCCTGAGGCCCAGTGGCCACCTTTTCCACCTCAGCTACTCCGCGCCAGCCGCCGCAGCCGCCGCCATCTTGAAAACTCCTCTTTCTTGATGTTTCTTGACAGAGGTCTATATATCTTTTACATCTTTTCAAAGAACGAAGCTATTGGTTTTGTTAATCTTAACTATTGTTTGCCACTTTCCTTTTTTATTATAATTGTCATTGTTTATTTCATTGATTTCGGCCCTTAGCATTATTATTTTTTCCCTTTTTATTTCTTTATACCATGAATGTTCAAGTTACTATGTCTTTGGGTTTGTGTAAATGCTCCTTTTACAATTTTTTAGGTTGAATATTTAACTCATTTATTTTTTAACCTCTTATTTCTTGGCGAATGTAGTATAAGTTATAAATCTCCCTCTAAAATCTGCTTTAGCTGAGTCACGTGTATTTTGACATGTATCGTCACTCAATTGTAAGTATCTCTTAACTTTGTTATTTTCAGCAGTTTGATTATGATGTGTCTGGGTGTGGAATTCTTTGAGCTTATCTTGTTTGGGGTTCACTGCGTTTCTTGAATCTGTAAGGTTATGGTTTTTGCCAAATTTGGAGAGTTTTTTGTCATTATTCCTTCAAATGTTTTTTCTGCACTACTCTTTTTCTCCTCTCTTTCTGAAATTCTGTAGACACGAATATTAGATCTTTTCACATTGTCACACAGTTCCCTGAGATTATGGTCATTTTTTTCTTCAATCTTTATTCTGTTTGTTGTTCAGATTGGATAATTTCTATTCATCTGTCTTCACTTACAGTTACTCCTTTGTCACCTCTATTCTGTTTATTGAGCCTATTCAGTAAATTTTTAAAATTTCATTTATTGTAGTATATTTTTCATTCTAAAATTTCCATGTGGTCCCCTTTTATATCTTCTATTTCTCTGCTGAAACTTTCTATCTTTCCATTTGTTTTGAAGGGGCTCACTATTACCTGTTGGAGCATGTTGCATCTGGGACATTTTCAATATTATATTATATGATTCTGGGTCTTTTTTAAATTGTATGCAGATGGTTGATTTTTTTTTTTTTTTTAATTAGGTGGTCAATTGCTCTATGCATCCTGTTCAGGATTTTTACTTGTCCTAAGTGGGAAAAGTGGACAAAATGTGCTTACTCCATTTTGACCAGAATCAAAACCTTCTTGATTAGTTTTATTACATCAAAATTAAAATTCCATTCAATAAAGACACCGCATAGACAAAGCTAATAGGTAGCTGACAAAACAGGAGGTGATATTTGTAATGTTTAAAGCCAACAAGAAGGGCTGGCCCGTGGCTCACTCGGGAGAGTGTGGTGCTGATAACACCAAGGCCACGGGTTTGGATCCCTATATAGGGATGGGCCGGTTAGCTCCCTTGGGAGAGCATGGTGCTTGACAACACCAAGTCAAGGGTTAAGATCCCCTTAATTGGTCATCTTTTAAAAAATAAAAAAATAAAGCCAACAAGCAGATTCATATATTGAATGTACAAAGCAATTCTGCTCTTGAGTATACAATCCAGAGAAATTTTCAAACGGGTCCATAAAGGGAGGAAGGGAGGAGAAAAAAGGAAGAGAAAAGTAGGAATAAAAGAATGGGGGAAAGTGAGGAGAAAAAAAGGATACTGGTTCTATACCAATGCTCATTATTTTTTTGTATTTTTATAAATACATAATTATCGATGAATATTTGTTAATAATAAACTCTGAGCAAATTATGTACAAGAGAATATTTTTTAAAGTCAATTTTGAGAAACATCAAGAAATAAAGACTTATATGAACAACTGTTGGAAGTCTTGAATCTTTTCTCTTGAATTTCTAAATATTCTGGATTCATATATTAACACACATAATATATTTACATAAACACAGGACTTAGGGGCTGGCCAGTTAACTCAGTTGGTTAGAGCCACCTTGCAACACAAAGGTCAAGAGTTCAGATCCCCATACTGACCAGCTGCAAAAAAATAAATAAATAAACACAGGACTTGGTCCTCTAATAGAACTAGAACAATCTATTGCATGAGAAATTCTTAGAAAATTAATATAGATGGTACCTCATGCCATATTGTTGCACAACAGCATTTTTATATTTTAGATACTATAGTATTATTAATGAGAGTAGAAAAAGAGAAAAGTCATTCTGTCCCAGGGCTTGATCAAGGAGTCTGAAGATGCTGAATAAATTACTGCTGGGTAGTTAGCCAATAATCACCAATAACAAAAGAGCTAAATTGTAATAAGGACTCACTAAATGCCATACAGAGTTTAAGCACTTTACAGGTACATGATTTAGCCCTTACATATCACTCCTGTGGGATAGGTACTATTGTAAGCCTCATCCTACATACAAGAAAAGTGAAACCTGAGAAGATTAAATAACTAGCTCAAGGCAGAGTCAGGATTTGAAGTCTGCCAGTATGACTCCAGAGCCTGCATGTTTGCCTACTATGCAAAGGAAAACACAGCTCTCTTCTACTTTCTGCCAAGAAGTGCTTCCTGTTAGAGAAAAATGTGTCATGTTTTTTACTTTTTTTCCCTTCTATTTTGCTAATGATGTACAATTTGACACAGCACATTCTAATTTCGTAAAAATGCCAAATTAATTAGCTCTAATTCTATTTATTAAACAGATCAGTTTTTCCAAAAGCTCATCCCTCTACTTGCCATGTATCGTGGTTAGAAAATCTACTTTCAAACTTTCATTAGCTAAATATCAGTAGAGGCTACAGAGAGGTTAAAACTCAGATCGAAATCCACCTTGGTGGGTATGGGCTTACCAGACCTAGACCGAGAGCTAACCATTATCACTACTACTTTTCCTCGTGCATTATTCAAGATGAACTCAGTTAAATTTATACAAATCTTACTCTGTGCTGGCACTATTGGTCTCTGTCTTCCTCTATGTTTTCTACACTCTCAAGCAACAGGCAGTCTTTTTTTCTTTTTAGCTTTAGGGAACTTCTAAGTAGGTCACAATACACTTTTCCCAAGTGAACATTTTGGTGAAACACTTACTAGTGTTTTTCTCCTGTAAAATGCATATGAATACATGGAACTATCCACTAATGAAGAGCTACACTAAAGAAAGAGAAACTTAAATACTGAATCTCATTATCCAGAGATCACTAGTCTATTTTCTATCCCTTAGGTGTTTAAAGGCCTCTTGTTTACTATTACCCTGAAAAGTAATCATACTGATGTCCCAAGATAATAGCATCCTTCTTATCACCTGCAGCTTCTCATAATTAGGCCTAAAACTTTACATGTAGGAGGTGTTTCAAAGCTCTATACATGATAACACCCTGTAGTCCTCTAAGTAGTGTTTCTATCCCAGTCTGTCTTTTGTTTAGACTTCTAATTCACATGTTCAGTTATGGACAGGATAGAAAACTATGCGATAGTAGACCCAGCTCCTTCCCCACTCTCTCTATTTGGAAACCACTCTTCCCCCTCCATACATGGAGTACAGAGGAGCTGCCAAGTTTTTAAAGGCCTTGATCTCTTGGCTATGGTGGGTACTTCTCAGTAGTGTCATTTATTCAAGCTGGGCAATCAGAGATCTTTTTCAGGATTTTTAAATCTGACGCAAGAAAGTGTGTGGGTTAGCCTTTGTCTGGTGGTGGGAGTTATAAAATATGAATTCAAGACAGTTGGCGGCTTTGCTGCCCCATGGAGGATGTGGTATTCAGCGAGAGAAAATAAGGATGACACATAAATGTCAGAGGAGACAGAGACAGAGTTCTGTAGCACTCAAGCCCCCAGTTCCAGCTGTGCCTAAATCCCAGCTTCATTCTTACCTTCCAACATTCCTATGGATTGATTTCCAAACTTTGATCACCATTGTACATCTAAAACTGAACACACAGCCCAGCAATTAGAATATGCCGGACTCGATAGATAGAAAAATAGATAAATCTACATCTATATCTTATCTATTTCTATTTCTCTCTATATACATCTGTTGAATTACATAAGTTGCCCCAGTAATTCCAATAAATTCCCCTTTTATCCTAAGCTGGATTTCTGCCACTTTTAACAGAGTTCTTACCTCCCCAATAACCTAAAACAATTACTGCAAACATTAATTAGAAACCTCTTTATTTTTCTAAATTGAAAGAAAACAATAAGACTTTCAGAGTGTTCCAGAAAATTTCGGGAATTATATGCCAAAATGTGCAATAAGGACTATTGAGTCTAGGAGCATATAACTGCCTATTCCTGGAACTGCCTCTCCCTTAATCCTTTCAGCCATAAAGGTCACATTAAGACTTTGATTTAGTGCCCTGCTACAAGGCAGAGAGTCCTCTTCCCAGAATCTCATAGGTTGCAGCCCTCAGGGCAATAACGGAGGTACCTCAACTCCTTCCAAACATGGTTTATTGTTACATGGACTTAGATCAAATCACATTCCCGCAAACCTATATAATAAAAGACAGGTAAGGTTGTAAAGAACATAATTATCCACTCAATGAATATTAAGCACCTACAATATACCAATGGGCACTAAGCCAACACTAGAAATATAACTGTCCACAAGAATATCTAGGTCCTTGCCCTTATGGAGCTTACATTCCAGTGGAAAGACAGACAATGAGCAATAAACATGTAATTATAGCTTATGAAATGCTACGAAATAAATATAGTACTCTGAAAAAGGAAACCTGTGTGTGTTTGTTGGAGGGTGGTATATTCTTGACTGGGTGATCGGGCAAGACCTCTCTGAAATGGTGACATTTAAGCTAAGACCTGAAGCATAAGAGTAAGCCATGTGAAAAGCAATGTTAAGAGAAGAAAGTAAGGACAAATATAAAGGTCTGAGGTGAAAAGAGCTTGAGGTGCTCTGGCCAGTGTGATGAGTCAGGGGTAAAGTGATATGAGACGAAGCTGGTATGGTGAGCAATGGCCAGGTCTGGCAGGAATGTCTAGACATGGTAAAAAGTTTTTCTTTTCTTTTTTTTTTTTTTTTTTGTCTTTTTTCATGACCGGCACTCAGCCAGTGAGTGCACCGGCCGTTCCTATATAGGATCCGAACCCGTGGTGGGAGCGTCGCTGCGCTCCCAGCGCCACACTCTCCCGAGTGCGCCACGGGCTCAGCCCAAAAGTTTTTATTTTCTGTGCAATGGAATATCACTGAAAGATTTTAAGCAAGAAAGGGACATTTTGAAAAGATCACTTTAGCTTTAAGGTAGATAATGGATTCAGGTGGGGGCAGAGAAGTGCTGAGAATGGAGGTGGAGAGGGTAGTTAAAGGTGTTGCAGTAGTCCAGGTGAGAGATGATAGTGGCTTATACTGGGGTATTGACAGTGGAGATAGAAGTCGATGGATTATAAATATATACTATGGGTATATAACTCAGGAGTCTCAATAATCCAGGACAAGGTTGACATCATTGGAGATTATCTAGGAAAGTAATTCCCGAACCTTGGTAGCTAGCTAACAGATCCTCTTGAGAGCTACCAAAAACAGATTGCTGAGCCCCATCCCTAAAGCTAAGGATTCAGGAGCCCAGGGTGGAGCCCACGAGTCTGTGCTCCCCATGAGCCCTTGAGAAATCCTGATACACATCAGGCTTGAAAAAACCAATGGACTTTTTCCATTATTCCAGGTCAGTTTTATTCCCACACCCCAGATGATCTGGGCTTATTCTTCACGTGGCCCAGACAGCATGTGTCATGTATTAAGAGTGTAGACTAATCTCAAAGCGATAACACCACATTAGGAAGTAGCAATGGGTGTCCTAGATTCTGGTTTACTGACAAGCAAATTCAACACCCCCTCACCACCGCCCCCACAACCATAGCCAATGTAACCTCAAACAGTGGGAGTGCTTGGAAGAAATGAGCTTTTGTGTTCAATTGACTTCTCTAACTAACCTAGTTTTGGATACTTAACTTTGTTAAGAAAGTTTGCTAAAAGTGTGTGGTTTTGTCTTTTCGTAAAAGTCAGAATAGTAGGCACACATGAATCTTTGATAATTGGGGTCCTTCTGAGCTTCAGGATTATCTCTCTTTTTATTTCTCTCTCTCTCTCTCTCTCTCTTTTTTTTTTTTTGGTGGCTGGCCAGTTCAGGGATCCAAACTCTTGACCTTGATGTTATAATACCATGCTCGAACCAACTGAGCTAACCAGCCAGCCCTATCTTTCTTAATATAAAGGCCACAACTGGAATTGGTGTGTCAGCCTAAAACAGCAGGCTTCCAAAGGCAGAAGCCAAGGAGAGGCGGGGGCTTTTGCCCCTCACTCCCTGTCATCTCTAATAGTCCTCTCCTAAGGGAGCCACCACAAATAAATATATATGCTACATAAAAATAATGTATTTGTGCCTGCTAAGGGAAAAAGTTTCAAGCCAAATGAGAATACAGTCTAAGTAAATGAGTTTCTTAATCTCTCCTATTGCTACCCCCAAAACCCCCTTTTATGGAAATTCCAGAACCATCACTGGCTCCAGGAAGGATGTGATACTAATCTAAACCCTCTTCCATACATACTGGTGGAAGCTTAAATCTACTAGTTTTCTTCTGTTTCCAAACAAGATGGAGTTATAGGGACCAGATATACCCTCCCACCTGAAACAACAAAAACTGGACAAACTATATGCAAAAATAGCTTTCAAGACATGAGACATCAGGCCACAAAAGACAGTGAGCCCTGAGAGGTGGGAAATAATCAAGGTGAGAACTAATGATCGCCCTAGTTTACTGCCTTGAAAAAGTTTCCAGGCTACATTATAGGGAGGATGTGATAGACACTGTGGTGATGGTTTCATAGGTGCACATACATGATAAGATGTATACGTACAGCTTATTGTATGTCAGTTATTCCTCAATAAGGTTGTTAAAAACCAAATTCTATTAATAAAGCTTCTTTACTGGAGCTTCTGGCTTTGATGCCTGTTAAAATGAAAATCCCACTGAGGGGGTAAGAATTTTAAGTGTATTATTAAATTATCACACAGTGGTGTCAATAAAAACCCAAGCACAAAATTTTATAGGGACAGCAAGCATACTTACTAAGGAAGGCTAGAGGGAAGACTTCACAGAGAAGGGAGAAAGAGCACAGAATGGGGGAAACGCAAACAGACTTGACCACCTGACAAGTCTGTTGAGAGGTGGAACCAGCAGGAGTGGTCCACTGCAACTTTAGGTGGACCTAAGGAAATGCGTGGCAGTAGTTTTAACTGCTACAAGAAATAGGGAGCATTACTGGCATTTAGCAGACAAGAGCCAGGGAAGCTCAAGTCCCTCAATGCGTGGGACCATTCTGCATGACCACAAATGCCAACAGCACCCCATGGAGAAACCCTGGGGGAAGGAGTTCAGCTGCACAGGCTACTTGTCCCTTTTCCAATACCAGCATCACAGAGCGGTCTCAACATGCATTTAGAGCTATGGTTTGCAATGCTAAAGAGAACACTTACTAGTAAATCCTGTCTTAGCCAGTAAGCTTTTCTGATTTTCTAGTTTCTTATATAGTCAGAGCCTCCAAAGCCTTGAGAATTCTGACAGGACAAGAGACCATTTTTAAAGCTAACTCCTTAAACTCTAATTTAAACACCTTTAAGAAAATTACTGTAGTTACCATAGCCAACTTTCCACCAGTTTTGTTGCCCAGAATAATTGGTTGTAAGGTTAAAATTTTATAAAGCAAATTGCTAATGTGTTCCCAGTAAGAAAAAAAAAACTTCCTAAACCAATTTTTCAGGGGGAGGGGTGTTGAGAAAGGAAGTCATAATAATGAAATTTAGGTTTAGAAGAGACTTTGTATGTCTTCTTGTTTAAACACTGAGAAAGGTGAGAATAAGAGAACGTGTGGTGAGAAAAGGCTACTCCCCAGCAACCTAAGCAATACAGTGTGTACAGCACAGGTTTGAGAATACTCCCCAATCAGGAGTTCACTTTTCCTGTACAGTACTGTGCAATGCTTTCCCACCTTGGATATTTCCCTCTTCCCATGACCTGTCTTTCCAGGCCCCAACTCACGTTAATTTTCCCCATGCCCATTCATCCCTCGACTGGCAGCTCTTAGAATCCTATGCTCCCCTCCTCTTTCTAATGTCTAGATACTAAAAGTGTGTAATAGTACAGTATTTCAAGTTATGCAAGTTAGAAAACTCCTTTTTAAGTTTATACCCATACTTCTCTCCTACCTTCCAGACTGAAATTTCAACTCCCAGGTGAACTTCTCCTCCAGATGAGGCCCACCACCAGGACCTTAAGCTTAACCTGTCTAAACTAGTACTCAGCCTGATCCCTCCTGGCATCCTTATTTCTTTGAAGAGCATCACCATTCAGTCACCCCAGCTTGAAACCATAGTGGTTTCTTTCTCCATCTCTCCCATTTTCAGTTAATTGCCAGCCTTATGGATTCTGCCTCTGAAATCTCTTCTATCCATCCCTTTTCCTTTATTCTTGCTATCACTAGCCCAATCTAGATTCTCATTACTTCCCACCAATCTTTGGTCTCTCCCCACTTCGATCCATTTTAAGCACAATTGTCAGATTATCTTTCTGTATTAATGATTTTTATGATAACATTCTTCTGCTGAAAACTTTCAATAGTTATTTCATTCTGTGAAATAAAATGTAAAGTCTTCATCTGGACTTTTAAGACCCTCCAAAGTACGGGCCCAATTTCACTTTCAGCTTTAGTTTTAAATCACACCGTACTGCTTACCGTTCCTAATACATGTTCCATTTTTCCTGCCTCTCCTTCCACTATTCCCTCCATCTGCAACACCCCACATCTCCATTACCAACTGTTATCTGGCATCTTGACTTCTCCCCACAACTGAATATAATCTTACTCCTCTTTAAATCTCTTTGACAAATTGCTCAAACTCATTTAGGACACTTAGTCTGAGTGCTTTGTATTATCTTTATTTATGCAAGTGTTATATATCTGGTTAGAATCAGCTTCTCAAGGATAGGAATTACACCTTACTCATCTTTGTAAATCCATTATAGGGCCCAACTTAGTGCCCTGCACAGAACTAGAGCTCAATAAATTGGTTTTTTTAATTCAATTTTAATCAATTATTCATATTGTGACTTTATGTATTCAATTGAAATGAGAAAAATTATACTTTAGTATTTAACTAACTGGATTTCAATTTAGGAGAAAGTTCTCTCAAGGTACCTTTCATTATCGCATATATGAGATAAATAGAACTCAGTAGAAAGCTGTTAGTAGAAGAAAAGCATTAAGAAAAACAAACCACTGTAAAATTAGTCTGGTCAGCAAGTTAAACACATACTGCAAGCAGCAATCTCACCTGAGAGAGGATTCACTCAGACTTCTAGGCTCTTTGCCTCTTCGAAAGACAGGGCCATTATTCTCTTCCTTGACTTAAAAAAAAAAAAGTTATTTAGTCATTAATTAAATAATTTGACTGCATTTATGAAGATGACCTAGTCACATGCACTGATTTGATGACTGTTCATAAATCCTCACAAAAACTTGCAAGTCCAAAATTATAATCTGGGTAGCACAATGGAGCAAAAAGAACTCTGGCTTTGACATTAAAACATATGATCACATTCAGACTCTTCCAATAACCACCTGTGTGGACTTTACAAGTTACTTTATTGCTCTGGCCTCAGAATCTTAATTTGTAAAAATAAGGATGATAATTTTGTGAATGAAAACGAGATAACGTGAATAAAAAGGACTCATGTGACCCTTGACAGAATAGGTGTGCAATAAAATTTAGCTTAATATAAAGTAAAAATCAAAGAACCAGTCATAAGTTACGTCAAAAAAACTGGCATATCTTCCCCTTACGTAAGTGTATTTTGTTTGTTTATTTGGGGGAATAAGTAATAACAGTGACTAGTAAGTATTCTGGACAAGAACCAAATCTACATTCACATAAGCTACTGCAAGAGGTCAGTATTAGCTACACATCCTAACCTCCAGTGGAAACAGCGTTCCCCATCCAGCCCCCTCCCAGCTGCAGAAGAATTATGAGTTGGGCATGCACAAGCCATCCACAGGACAAGAGAGGGAAAGACAAAGACGGAAAGCCCTCGCTCCCACAGAGAATCCCTTTTAGGGACTTCCTGGCTCTCTTAGCCATTTCCTTCCTTGGCTTGCTTGCTTTTCTTTCCTCCTCCCTGTATTTTTTCAACTTATTTTTTTTTAGGTAAAATTTACATGAAATGAAATGCAAAATCTTAAGTGTACTTTCACTGAGTTTGACCATTTTCTTTTGAACTGCTCTATGCAGCTCTTTTCTCTCACTTTTGTGTGTCTGAGAGGAGACCAAGACACCTCCACATCTGGGAGACAGAACTCCCTTATTCTAGAGGGTCGAAGGTGATACGGGGTGGAATCTATAGAGACATAGAAGGTATGGGCCATTATGGCTTGCTCTGGGTCTAGATATAAGAGGTCAACACAGCTCCCTTGACGTCCAGCATAGTTTGTCAAAATCAGAGACCACTTAGGGATTTGAGGCAAAAAGACTGATAAACAAAAGCATTCTTGGGGAAGCTGCAGCTGCAACAGGTGACTGTTACAAGAGACAAGGTGTAGTGGTTGCTATGATCTGAATGTGTGTGTCCCCCTAAAATGTCCACATTGAAACTCAATACTCAATGTGATAGTATTAAGAGATGGGGCATTTTAGGAAGTGATTAAGTCATGAGGGCAGAGACCTCATGTAATTTTGCCTTATAAAAAAGGTTGAAGGGACCACCCTGTCCCTTCCACACCATTTGCCATGTGAGGACACAGCGTTGGTCCTTCTGCCATAGGAGAACGCAGCAAGAAGGCACCATCTTTGAAGCAGACAGCAAGTTCTCACCAGACACTGAATCTGCTGGTGCCTTGATCTTGAACTTTCCAGCCTCCCTCACTGTGAGCAATAAATGCTGCTGTTTATCAATTAATTACTCAGTCGATGGTATTTTGTGATAGCATCAGGAAGGGACTAAACCATTGGTCATCTGTTGTTTTGTCTTCTCAGCACCTCCCTTTTTTGAAGAACTGTCCTCTTTCTACAGTTACTGTGGGGGCACCCATCTTTAAAAAGCAAACAAATTTCTCCTCCCATGAAATGAATGATGCTTATGTTTCAGTGCCCCTCACTTGTATGAATTCCTTCCAAAGTCTTAAGAGAGGCCTTAACAATGTTCGCGTGGCCAGATGTTTTTATAAAATATGCGAAGAGAAGACATTTCAACCACAATCACTTGAGACCACAGGCTCTTCCCACTTCAATTTTCCTTCTGTCTCACTTCTCCTCTTGGGAGTGGCTGTAGGCACTTTGTGATTTCTTCCATCCAGGTTTCTTTGGAGACCTGCAGCCATTGTATTTGGGGTTTTAACTATTTTCTTTTAAGGTAGGTTTTCCAAATTGTATGAGTCGTCACGAAATCTGAATCCACTCCTGTCCTAGCCATAGCTGACTAGTCTGGAGGTGGGCCTGTGACTCAAGCTGGGCTGATCAGTGTCTTCCCCTGGACTTGTGACATTTGGACCTGAGAGACAGAATTAGGAGCCTTTGGCAGGCCCCTAGAAGGTTTCAGGCTGCTCAGCCTCTGAAACAGGCCCCTGGGGTTTTGGTCTTCCACTGCTTGACTCTTCTATTTACCTTTTGATTCCCTAAGAAACTTCAAAATCTTTCCAACAAATTTCCCTTGACATTAAGATAGGCAGAATCAGTTTTTTCTCTTTGCAAGCTAAGACCCTATAAGACCCCAGTCATCAACAGTCACTTCTAACAGTAGGCATTTTACAAATGTTGGTACTAAATGTGACACAAATAATGCCTTTAATTATTGCTGGAATTAAGTGGACATATTAGCATTTATGACCCATAGATCAGTCAAGTTTGAGCTTATCTCTTACTTCAGGACCACATAGTCCAGAATGTCTAGAAGGTGCACCCCTGGGTTCTGGGTATACAGCAATATCTAACCCAGGGAACAAGCAGCTTGGAAGAGGACAGGAAATACAGAGCACATCACTGCTGGTATGCTGGAAACTGGGAAGGGATCACTGAGGCTTATCTATTAGGAAGTTGGTACTACCTAAATAATCATCCCGTACCTACTTTTAAGTAGTCTCTTAAAGCTGATTTCATTCAAGTTCACTAACCAAACTTGAATTCTCTCTTTTCTGTGTGAGATCACTAAAAGGTTGTGACAAAACAACAGTAGTGCCAATGTTCCCACCTCTCTCTATGTTAGCCTTACATTTTAATTTGTAACAATGGTGGGGAGAATCCTAGGATCACCTGGGCTCTCCACTCAGAAGTGTTTCTACACTTGGTGGAAATATCTGCTCTCCTGGACACCATTGACCAGAGTCTGGGAGGTATAAGGCAATAATGACAAGAGAACCTGAATACGGAGTCATCTGCCACTGTATTCTCCAGTGTTCGTGTAGCAGTCTACATTCTTCTTCAGTAGCTTAGATATGAAGTCCTTCAGTCATTTAGACCAGTGCATATCTGATGGAACGTTCAGTAGTGCTGGCCAGCTGAGGAACCTCTTTTGGAAGGGACACTACAAAAATAATGCATGTGCTTTCTCAATTGCAAGAGGTTCTATTATATTTGTCAAAGTCTTGTTCCTGGGGAAGACCATCAAACTTCTGCATATAAAAACTATCCGCTATGCCTGAGAGACTCATTAGCACCTTGCTGTTTTAGTTTGATGCCATATCATTGGTTTTAGAAAATGTCTAGGTTTTATGTTTAAAAATAATTTTTTTAATACGTATAAAACTTTGGTTCAGTTTACATTTCATTAAATTATGTTTTATTCTGCTTTGAAGATTGGTCTATTTCACGTCATGCCAATATTTCAAAATATATCACTAAAGCCTTAAAGGCATTTCTATGATTCTAGAGCTTACTGAATATTTAGTAGCCACTACCCACCTGTGGTTATTTAATTTCATTTAAATTAAAATTCAGTTACTTAATAGCACTAGCCACATTTCATGTGTTCAATGGCCACAGGTGGCCACTGGCTCCTGTATCAGACATAATTAGACTAGATATAGAATGTCTTGTTTTTACAGAAAGTTCTACTGGATAGTGCTGTGCTAGAATGTACCTGAAACCAAGTGGTAAACAACCCAGTCCGTTCAAGCTTTAGCACTCAGACACATCACTGCTGTCACTGTTCCTGTCAGCTCTGTTCATTTAGAGTTCACAGCCATCCTCCTTCATCTAAATGTAAAAAGTACAATTCAAAGTGCTAACTGCGGCCCATGTAAGGACACATGTATAATAGAGAGAAAAGGTTATTTTTCCTTATATCTACAGTGAAGTTGGGCCTAATTAGGGATCTATTAAAAGTGTGATGATATAAACTATTTTTGCTATCAATGATTTGCAGTTTTCAGCTTCCTTTGTTCAGATGATCGAGTTGATTGGAGCATGAGCACCTTTGCCACATGACAAAAATATTCCCTAGGCTTTCACCCAAGAGATTTGGAGTCAGCCCTAATAATTATCTTTATTTAAATGATCAGTAGCTAGTGCATGCTGCCTCTCTAGGCAAGAGATCATCATTGTTAACATTAAAGGTTTGAGTCATAAGTATCGTCAATGGAGGTCAGACAGGTTTGAGCTTATCTCTTGCTTCAGGACCACAAATTCCAGAATGTCTAGGAGGTGAACCACTGGGGTCCTATGTATACAGCAATATGTAATCCAGGGAACAAGCGACTTGAAAGAGAAGAGAAGGTATTGAGCACTGTTGGCATGCTGCATAAGGGGGATGTTTTTTATTCTGTAACATGTGCTATGTATGGCTTCTTGTGATAGTGGCAGGTTTGTGTTTTCAAAAGCCCCCCACAAAATTGTCAGATACCTCTAGGGCTGAGAGGAAAGAACAGATGGGGGGAAGGTTTAATTCTATGAACATCCACGTGCTAGAACACAAGATAAACCCTTCACTGCTTTTAACATCATTTGCACAGTTTCTAGGAATGTAAATTTCATAAAACTTCTACCTGTTTTACTACATTCTTTTAATGTATGTTTTTATCTCCCTATACGTGTTTTTTAAAAGCCAAGAATAATTATGCTTGTGGACAAGGATAAATATGCATTTAAGGCAACCAACACCAGTTAGATATCCTAATTAGTGTGACAAGAGACCTGGTGAGCAACCAGGGAATTAATAAACCTGACAATTACAACTTCTACAAACAGTTTCCATGTCATAAGGTGGCAGTGTGGAAAGGTACTTGTCATGGAAGTGTACAAACACCATTTTCACACACTTTGCTTTTATTCAATACTCTAAGAGGACCTGAGTCTGACTTGGCGTGAAGTCCAGTGAACAGGGAGTAGGTTGCTATGGGCTGATCTAGCTACAGCGGCTGGACGCCAGAAGTAGAAGGACCCACCCAGGAGCCACTGGACCTTCATTCTTCCTTCCCCTCCTACACTAAGGATGTGATCTTAACTGGTGACTCCATGAAGTCAGTCACCCCAACTGTGTGCCCAGTCCTGCCTACATTATTTCATATAATACAACAATTCTGTGAAGCGTAATAGAGATGAGGAAATTGAGGCTCACAAAGGTTAAGGACATCACGCAGTCAGGAAATGTGAAAGCCAAGACTCAAACATGGGCTTAGCACAACCCAAAGTCCATGCTTTTCTTATCTGCTTTTCACCAACTCCCAATTAAAGAGATAAATCCCTTAAAGGGCTCATATCTATACATCTATATCTATATAAATATATCTGAACTGTTTTTAATCACAATGCTTCTGACAAGAAATGTGTGGGGTTTTTTCCCCCACCCAAACCAATTCTCCAGACACCAAATGGGTACCCTACAATTCAGTTCTAACATTAATTGCCTGGAGTTAGCACAAACCCTGTAGACTAAGGGCTCAGTCCCACAAGACTGCCCCCACTTCAGATGCCAGTCACCACCAATCACAACTCCCAGGTTTCCACCTATACTTCTGACCAACCAGCTATAAATCAGGGGTTCCCCTGAAGGTCACCCCAAAATATGCCACTTCAGCAGGTTGGTTACTTTGAGCTGAAGGCACTTGAGAAATAGCAGATTCAGGAAGGGCTCTCTGACCTTAAAGAAGGGCATAAATTTCTTGTGAGAAAGGTGACCTACCCTGACCAAAAAGAAGAGAACATTCTTATCATCAAAGACAGGGAGTTGACACTGAGATGAATCTGTACAAACTTACTAAAATAACCCTTATCTTCCATTAGTTCCCCCGTATATTTCCCAGTCACTTTCCCACAGTCTACCACCCCTAGCCCAAACCACTTTGCCTTTGTCTTGTCATGTCTCCACAATGTATCATTCTTTGTTGAAATGGTATATAAGCTCTCAGGCCTCTCTGCTTCTGTGGGTCTTCATTTCTCTTCTATGAAGATTCCCATGCCATGTAAAAATGTTAACATCAAATAAAATTTGTATGCTTTTCTCCTGTTAATCTGCTTTTTGTCAGTTTAATCCTAAGGCCCAGCCACAGAACCTAAGAAGGTGGAGATAAAGTCTTTCCTCTTGTATACCACAATCCCCTCCTCAGGTACAATAATTCGCAAAAACAGCTCACAGAACAAGAAAGTGCTTTGCTTACTATTACCAGTTTATTATAAAGGATACAACTCAAGAACCGCTAAATGGAAGAGGTGCATAGAGCAAGGTACTGGGGGAGGGGCACAGAGCCTCCATGCTGTCTCCATGCTCCCTCCCAGAAACTTGATATGCTCACCAATCAGGGAACTCTCCAAACCCTGCTATTTAGGAGTTTTTATGGGGTTTTCATTAAGTAGACATGATAGATTAAATTGTCCATTGGTGATTAACTCAACCTCCAGCCCCTCTCCTCTCCCTGGAGGTCAGGACTGGGGTTGGAGGCTAGGGAGGACTGAAAATGCCTACTCTCTAATCACACAGCTGGTTCCTCTGGCAACCATCCCCCATCCTGAAGCTATCTAGAGGCTCACCAAGTTTATTAGCAAAAACTCAGTTATGATTGAGAGGAGCTTGTTACAAATAACAGACAGTGTTCCTGTCACCCCTATCACTAGGGAAATTACAAGGGTTTTAGAAGCTCTATGGCAGGAACTAGGGGCGAAGACCTAATATATATTATTATATCACAATATGCATATATAAAACAAGACCATGAAAATAAAGTGTATTACTGAACTATATATTATATTCTATTTTTATCCATTTGTTCTTGGATTTTTAAAACTTCTTCCCTGGAAAAGCTTAGGAAAAGCCCAAAATGTGAAACGTGGAGACCGAGTAGTTCTGGTTGGGCCAGGTGAGTGCCAGAAGTCCTGACTCCTCATCCTCCCCTTCTCTCCCCATCCTACTTTGGATCTTCTAGATCTCCTCGGACACAGTAGGAGAATCATGTGCATCATATGCTGAGTTCTCTAAGAACAAGATCTAAAGGTGATTTTTCACTTTGTATCTAGGAGTGTATCACAGTCCTTGGGTGGTGATAAAGATACTTTCCTTGACTAAACTCTGCTCTGAACTTTTCAACTAGGCCTCATCTTTTGGATTTCCATACTCCTCTTTGCATTGTTCAATTTTAGCAAAAATCCTGCCAAGTTTGTTAGCCAGAATCTCCCATCCTCCATTTATGATCACTTTCTATGTCTAATTGAGTTCCTCATCCTCCACCATCTCCAAGGGATATCTGATCACCCTGGCCTGCCTTCAGCAAGAATACTGTTAGATCATTTTAGCTAGAATCCCCCATTACCCCTGATGTTTCTTCTTAGTAATTTTCTGTCTGCTAACCCTGCCCTGCTCCTTGGCTATAAATTCCCACTTACCCATGCTGTATTCAGAATTGAGCCCAGTTCTACACTGAGATCTTTCTTCTCCTATTGCAATAGTCCTGAATAAAATCTCTTTTTACCAGCTTAACTACTATCCAGCACTGGTTTTCTTTGATAGTGGACAATTTTACAACAAATATTTTTGAATAAAGAACGAACGCTGTTAATAATCATAATAAACCATAATTATTGGGGCAGCACCTGTGGCTCCCTCGATGGTGGGAGGCTCAAGGCTCACACAGATGACCATCAGGGGGTATCCTAAAGCCAGGTTCACAATCTTTCCACTTGCACCTTCCAATGCTACCCCCTGTACTTCTTCACCAGGTTTTTCATTAAAATCTGTGGATGTTAATATTATTAAAATTAAACAAGAACGGACAAAATGGAATCCAAATTTGAATTCATTCTTCTTTTTAAACTAGTATTTATTTAAACCAATATTTGTTTAAACCAATAACCAACCAGTTATTTCTTTCTTTTCATTGTTCCTTTCTTCCCTTCCTGTCTACATACCCTTGTTCATGGCAAACTGTGCCCAGCCCTTGTGCTGCTGATAATGAATTGGCCAGCTCACCTTCAATGTAAAGAACATTGTCTTTTTTTATCACAAAAGGAAACTTCTCTTTTCTTATGCTATTTCAAGAAGTATATTACATACATTTTTTGTTGTTAGCATTGGCATGATGAAATGGAAATAGAAATTTCCTGACACTTTTTGACTTTTCACACTCTTTTTTCAAAACAGTTGAAGAATAGATGATACGAATGTGTTGGTTGACATCTCTATCTGGTGAACTCAAAAATTCCGGGTAATCATCAATCTGAAAAAAAAAAATAATAATTGAGCTTATTGAAGACAAATATGACCACTTACCTGTTCTGGGATAATAAATCTCCCAAAGCTAAGGGCAAGTTTAAACTGCATTCTTTCTTTCCATTTTCTCCAATGGGACATCTCTCCTCTTTTTGTTGTTAGGTTTCTCAATTCCTTTCTATTTGCTTTAGTTCTTACTGAAAATGTACTCAGCAACAAAACCCAAGAAACTATTTACACTACAGGATTGCTAAATAAATAGTAATAGTGTTTTTATTTGTTAAACCATACACTCCCCCACTTCCATTTTGAAAATAAACTTTTTTTTAAAGAAAGGTCTCAAACATGTATAATTAATTGGGTTAAAATTAGGATTTTTCTATGCAGGAAATAATGTCCATTTGTAGGCAACAGTCTGCAGAGATTTTGTGACTACAAACATCTAGGTTTGAACTACTGGAAATGTCCTCCTCTCCAAAGTGCTGTTTTCTGTTCTTGATTAAAAAGGGAAAAGGTCTTAATGAATACTTAGGACTGTTAGATCTTCTTTTTAATAACCTACTTCCCTGGCTAGCAAGTTAGCTCAGTTGGTCAGAGCATGGTGCTGATAACACTAAGGTCAAGGATTCAGATCCCCGTAGTGCCAGCCACCAACAAGGAAAAGAAAAAAAGAAAAGAAACTACCTCCCTTTTTATGATAGGCAGCAATACTGACCGATTGAAAAGCTAAGAATAAGGCCAGAGAATCATCATAGGCATAACTAAAACCATTAATTCAAGAATAAGGAGAAATTCTTCAATAGACTTTTTGCAAGTACTTAGAATTTAGGTAAAAATGTTTCCTGTGACCATGCGGTTTCATCTTTCTCTTTTCACAAATAAAAGAAGGAAATATCAAATTATAAAATTCTAAAAATCTGATTCAGAGTAACTGGAGATAGGAAGATGGATTAATGAAGAACTATTAGGATCTACTCAAATTCAATTTTTAAAAATGTTTTCTAACATATACAATAATTCAAACCAGCTAATAAAGATAGCCCAGGGAAGGTCTTCAGAGGATGTGCTTTAGTTAATAATAAAGTTTTATAGTTAGTAAAGGGATTCATTTCTGCATAAAAGAGTCTTCAGAAATGCCTTAGTTTATTTCAAACTTTACCATTTTCTAGAATTTTTAAATGACTCTTTTCTTACTACACATGTTCATTGTAAAAAGAAATTAGAAAATGCATGTAAAAACAGAGAAGAAAATAGAAAATCACCAGTGACTCCGTTACTCAGAGAAAACCACCATAAACAAGTTATGTAAATACTTCCAGGCTTTTTTCTTTACAAAGCTATGTTTATTAAATTGGAATCACACATAGTTAAATCTTTGTTTTGCATAACTCTGTATTAGAAATATTTTTCTATTGCCTTTGTCAGGAAAAATTGTGAAAGACTTTGAAATGAGCAAAAAATATTACCTAGGTTTTTCCACCTTTATTGTCTTTGAGCTGTTCTAAAACTCTGTAAATTGTGGCAAAGTGTTAATAATAATGATCCTAGTCTATACTAGAATGCAACTGATTACTGCTCTTCAGCAGAGAGTAGCTCTTTAGTATATGGACCAGTGAGATTTTTTGTTTCTGAGTTTACTGATCTGAAACTATAACTTCTTTCTGTATCTAGGTGTCTATAATTCAGAAAAGCCTTTATCTCTTATTGTGTTAGTGTGTAATATTTTCCTATCTCCAGAGGGTATTAGTAAATTAGATTATTAAAAATCTTAAAGGAGCTCTGTTCTACTAGCTTATAGAGATAAATAAGCACTTAAACAAGTAAAACGTTTCTGTAATTCCCACAAAATAAGGAATTAATTAACATCTACTATAAGTGTGCATAAGGAAAATTATTCCTGCAAAAACTCAGAAGTCTTGAGACTAGGTGTTGGGAAAATAGAATAGTCTAATCAGGCCCCCTCACCTCAGGTCCAGTTGGATGTGGTGCAGCACATTCTTTGTAAACAAATTGTGTGTGTAGGTGGAGTTAGTGCACATGCATGCCAATGTATCTTTTTAGTTTTGTTGCTATTGTGTGTTTGAGAGAGTTGTGTGGAGCAGCAGCCCTGAACTGTTGGCCACAGACAGCTTTGCTGGCAGCTGCTCAGTTTTTCTTTGGGCTTTGCCAGTAGCAGTTGAGTTTCTGAGTTTCTCTTTGGACTGCCTAGCTCCTAGATGTATGTGTGTGCAGAAATAAAGACTACTCTTTCTTCAACCAAGGCTCCAAGGACCTCTCTTCTGGTTACCTAGTTCATAGACCTGTGTGTGAAGGGTTTGTGACCCAGTCTGGACAACGGGCTTGAGTGGTCTATGAGCTCCAGACCCAGCCCTAGCTCTACAATTGGCATAGTCGTTGCAGAATTATGGGCAGGTAAAAGAGCTTAACACTACAAGTTTACATAATTATGGTATACCTTTGGCAAACAAGACTAGTTTAATAGTTATGGTTTAATAAAAGTAGCTATGTCTTCTCTGATTTACCAGTGTTATGTAGAAAATAGTATATATTTTATTCTACTGGGCTTTGTGTTTTCTAAATTTATTCAGGTTTATTAGTCTAATAAGTTAACATTACTCATATAATGTTAAAAATTATGAAAAATGTAAATTTGTGTTCAACAAAATGGAATCATTATTGCCAAACTTTTATTTCAACTTTAATCATGTTTTATCATATCTCAGATTGAAGATAATTTCCAAGCTTTAGGTAACTTAAAGCCTTGGACTGATATTAAATCGACTTAATTAACAGTAAATTATTAGATTCCAAGATAATTTCTAAGTAAGAGAATACTGAAACGTTGGCTACTTAAGCATCATTTTAACTACACATAATTTTGTTCATTTTTATATTCTTTAAAAAGGCTATATGTTTTGGCCATGTTAATGAATGTGCTCATTTACAAAGTTTCCATGCTTGTGAAAGAGATTCTTTTCAAACATGTTACTTTCTATGTCTATTTTTAAATGTTTAATTGTTAGTTTGACTAAATAGGTAACCAAGCATTGTTTCTCAGGCACTCGTGATTCTCTCCTAACCAAGAATCCAAATCTCCTGTAATAATCTCTTGCTCTTTGCCTTCCCTAAATAATGTCCTAATTATAAGAAACATATACATAAAACTTTTAGGATATCTTTTATACCTAAAGTATCTTTAAGACTTCCCAGAAGGCCCATGAAAAAAATCACAAACACTTGTTCTTTCACCTCCTAAAAAAAGAGGTGCTTCTCTCCATATACCAAAATCAATTCAAAATGGATTAAAGACTTAAATATAAGACCCAAAACTATAAAACTCCTAAAAGAAAACATAGAGGAAACACTTCAAGAAGCAGGACTGGGCAAAGACTCTATGAATATTATCCCCAAAGCACAGGCAACAAAAGGAAAAATAAACAAATGGTATTATATCAAACTAAAAAGCTTCTGCACAACAAAGGAAACTATTACCAGAGCGAAAAGACAACCTACAGAGTGCAAAAAAAATTTGCAAACTATGCATCCAACAAAGGATTAATATCCAGAATATACAAGGAACTCAAACAACTTAACAGTAAAAAAATAAATAACCCAATTTTAAAAAGGACAAAGGAGCTGAATACGCATTTCTCAAAGGAAAATATACAAATGGCCAACAGACATGAAAAAATGCTCAACATCCCTAAGCATCAGGGAAATGCAAATAAAAACTACACTGAGATATCATCTCACTCCAGTTAGACTGGCTATTATGTAAAAGACAGAGAATAACAAATGCTGACAAGGATGAGAAGAAAGGGGAACCCTCCCACACTGTTGGTGGGACAGTAAATTAGTGGAACCATTATGGAAAACAGTATGGAGCTTCCCCATACAACTACAGATAGAACTGTCATACGATCCAGCAATCCCACTGCTGGGTATATACACAAAGGATGGAAATCATCATGTCTAAGGGATACCTGCACCCCCTATGTTTATCACAGCTCTACATACAATAGCCAGGAGTTGGAACCAACCTAAATGTCCATTGTCGGACAACCTGATAAGGAAAACATGGTATATATACATACAATGGAAAACTACTCTGCCATAAAAAGAATGAAATTCTGTCTTCCCAGCAACTAGATGAACTTAGAGAAAATCATGTTAAGTGAAATAAGCCAGGCACAGAAAGAGAAATACTGCATGTCTTCACTCATAAGTGGAAGCTAAAAAATAAACAAATACATTTAAAAAGAAAAAGGAAGAAAGATACAACATTCATAATAATACGTTGAACTTTCAAAAGGACAGAACAGAACTGAGGTTACCAGAGGTGGGAATGGGGGAGAGGCAGGAGGGTAAAAGAGGAATTGGTAAAGGTCCATGAAAAATAATTACATTGTATAATGTTGAATAAACTAATTATCCTGATTTGGGCATCACATATCACACACAGATAATGATATTCAACTCTGTACCCCACAGATATGTACAATCAACTATGTTACAATACAAAATAAAAATACATAAAAAATCATAAAAATTAAAAAATAAGTGCTTGATATAATTGGGTTTATAGGTCTATTTCCTACTGCAAACTTCATGGGAAGAGTTATCAAATCAAAAGAGATGTGCAGCATTCCTTAGATTAAATTTGTACAGGTAAATGGTTACAATATAAACACTTCAGAAATTTTATGTGTTATGAGAAGTCTCTAGAGATTTGTCAGTGTTGTTTATTTATCAGTCTTTGTGGTGCTTTGCCTGCTCATATTAGACAACTGGAATATGTGTTATCCATCTTATCAACCATAATTTCAGACATGCAAGTGTTGACTTGGCCACAGCCTTGCTTTTAATTTGAATTTACCATGTTCTAGACCAGTAAATTTTTAGTGAGGAGTTATCAGTCTTTAACATAGTTTATAAACAATACAGATATCTAGGCTCTACTTCAGACACTGAATAGCTTTACTTGCTATTCTTGATTTATGGCTGGTATATTCTTGGCATATTTTTTATATTTTTTTCTTTATATATATATATCTTATATACATAATTTTTATTATATGTCATATCTCAAGACTTTTCCCTCTATATAAATTGTTAGTTCATTTTTAGAAATCTGATGTAACATTTACTAATTTCTTTGAAAATAGGCTTAATCGCTATCCTTAGCAACATTTAAAGGATTTTTTTGCAACGACTTTATCATCTTTGTTTTGCATGCCATAGGAACACCCAAATTTTCTTATCAGTTGCTTTATTCTTATTATGAACCCTCATCAGACCTTTCACAACTGAAAGTTCTCAATAACAAACTAACCACAGCCATTTGAAGTCTCTGTCATTTATAGATCGTTTTTGTTTTATTCTGCTGCTTGCTTGAAGGATCTTCTATTAGCTACAGGTCAGTTTGTGTTTTCAACAAAGGACAGTCTCAGTCTCAGAGCATCCTGGAAAAGGACTGAACCAGGTATTTCAAAATACTATCATTTCAAAGCCGAGCTGACATCGTTTAGACAACTCTTAGACCACACCAGTGGACTGAGTAAGGATTTCCAGGACTTTATAATGTCAACAAGCAGACAGCTTCATGAGACTTCTAACCAAGATTCAGCAACAGAAGAATTAACTTTATAGGACTTTTTTTTAAATGATAAAGAATATTTTATTGTGGTTATTTGTTTAGAATATCAATTTTTTTAAAAAAAATTGTCATATTGTAGTTATACATACTTATGGGGTACAATCCGATATTTTGATACATATATGTTGTATAATAATCTTGTAAGGGTAGTTAACGTATCAATCACATCATGCATTTATCATTTCTTTGTGGCAAAAACATTCAAAACCTTTCCTCTAGCTACTATGTAATATACGAAACTTAACTATTAACCATAGTCACCCTACTGGGAAATAGAACATCAGAATTTATGTCTCCTGTCTAATTGAAGTTTGTACCCGTTGGCTGACCTTTCCTTGTTTTCCCTCCCCATCCCGCACCCCCCTGTTATTTTAATGTTCTATTTTCTGTATCTATAAGGAAGCCCTTTCTCTTCTTAAATTATAACCCATATGTAACCCATAACAATTTTATAAATCCTGCTTTTGCAAACTGAAAAGTTTTAAATATTTGACTTTCATTGACTCTCACAGAATTCAGAAACTCTTGCTAGATTCAGTAAGAATCTGCCTTCCTTTTTACCAGGATGTAACTGGACACATCAATTGTACAAGGAACAGCTTACATAAGAGGTGTCATATTTAAGAAGGATGCTTATTTAGTCAGGTATGGCAAGCTATTTAAGGGCCAAAGTTTGCCTGTATTTATAGTGCCAATGCTTACAAAGCCCTCCAGGAAAACAGGCCAGGTACCCGGCTTACAGGGTCCCAGTCTTACAAGTTTGGAAATTTTCAAGACTTCAAAATTCACTCAAATTTATGGGTACTACCAGAGAAATCTGGTGGAGAAAGTTTCTTTGGCTCGCTTTCCTAGCCTTGGGATAGCAAATAATAAAGGCTTTTGAAAGTCTAACCTGACATTCATTATGAAAACTTTTAGACAGAAGTTAAATTTATGTTTGCAATAGTTGTTCAATACTACAGACTTGCAAAGTATATTTAAGGAGGCCCATATGGTAAATAAACACTCTTGCTAGACCTAGGTAAATAATCAGGCCAACCTAAAGAGACTCTTATTTTGTGATTAAGAATTATCTTTTCTTTGAGATTATTATGATGGTAAAGGTCGGAGAGACTGTTAGGAAAAGCTGTAAAAGACTGTGAATTTGGGAAAAAAAAGATTAGTTGGTGTCCTGTTTAGCTAGCTAATCCCTCCAGATTATCTATGCTTTTCATTGTCTTTGAGCCCTTTTACAATGCTGTAATTTGCATAAAACTTTTTTGTGTTTTTTAAAAACATATAGAAACTTAAATTTTCTACGTGGTACATTTATCAGGTTTTGTCCTTATTATTTCTTCCTTTGATTTATGCTTAGAAATGCCTTCTATGCCCTGAAATCAGATACATATTCACACATATGTATTTGGTTTTTGGCGGCTAATCGGTACAGGGATCTGACCGTTGAGCTCAGTGCTTGGTGTTATCAGCATCATGCTCTAATCAAGTGAGCTAACCAGCCAATCCTATCTGTATTTTATTATACTTCCTTTCGAGCTTCCTCTTTTAGTTAGTTCTCTGATCATTTTGTCTATAGGGAGAATGTTCCTTAGGACTTTGGATCTAACTAGCTGTGACTCTGAGTGTATTTAGTATTAATCTGATGAAAACTATGCTTTAAATAAACAAGAAATACAAATAAATACATAAATATTTATGAATCAAATTGCTTATTAGCAGTTTGAGAGGAGAGACAAGGTATCTGTAATAATTTGAATATATTTAACAATTTAAGGAACACAACACATAGATCATCTTATATAATCTTCACAATAAACCTATGAGGTAGTTATTATCAAGCCCATTTTGTAAACGAGGAACTGAGGTTCAAACAGAGTTAAGTTCACAAAACCAGTAAATAGTAGAACTAGATTTATAAGACAAAGCAGTCTGTCACCAAATCCAATTTTATGAAAACAACTAAGAGCACAGCCCTACTAGTGGTCAGAGATTGGAATTTTGTCAGAGGTGGGAATTTTGTCAAGTCTTTCTTCCAAAAGCAAAGTGGAATCCAAACACTAATCAAGCAGCTGGATTCACTTTTATGTCAGAGTTTCAACCACATTATGCTAATTACTTTATTTTAGAGGAAGTAGAGCCAGACTTCTTTTTTAGTTGCTGGAATTGTTAAATTTGGTTAGATTTGTCATTCAAGAATGAAATATGTTCTTTAAATACACTATGGTGGCAGTCATACAGAATTCGTGTAAATTTCTTCTACATTCATTGGCATAGAAAAATGTCCGTAATATGCTGTAAAGTGAAAATAACAGATTAAAAAACAGTATGTGAAGTATGGTTGTGTGTGTGTGTGTGTTTATGCATAGAAAATAATTTGGGAGAGACAGAGAAAGAGAAAGCAAGAAACAACAATCACAGTAATACACTGAACTTTTATTTATTTATTTTTTTTTGTCTTTTTCGTGACTGGCACTCAGCCAGTGAGTGCACCGGCTATTCCTATATAGGATCCGAACCCGCGGCGGGAGCGTCGCTGGGCTCCCAGCGCCGCACTCTCCCGAGTGCACCACGGGCTCAGCCCTACACTGAACTTTTAGAAAGAGAGAAAAGAGCTGTGGTTACTAGAGGCGGAAAAGGGGAGGGGAGGAGGAGAAGGTGGGGGGCTAATGAGGAATTGGTTAAGGGACACAAAGAACGATTGCATATTATAATGATGAATAAGCTAACTATCCTGATCTAACCACCACACATTGTCCACAATTATTGAAAATCAACATTGTACCCCATATGTATGTATTATAAGTTATCTTAAAAAAAAAAAAGGAAAGAAATATATAAAATTTCTTATATCTAAAAAAAAAGAAAAGAATTTGGAATGTTGTACACCAAATTTTCTTGCGTGTGTAAGATTAGTTGTGGTTATCTCTGGATGGGGGGAGTATAAGTATACAAATTTATATTTATATTTATTTATTTTAATTCTAAAAATAATATGATACAGGCAGTTGTTTGGCTGATTTTGTTGTTGTTTTTAATATTTCTTTTTCTTTTTTTTTAAAGATAACCAGTAAGGGGATCTTAACCCTTGACTTGGTGTTGTCAGCACCACGCTCTCCCAAGTGAGCCATGGGCCAGCCCTTGTTTTTAATATTTCAACCACGGTCCCAGTATCTCACAGTCATAAAACACAAATGTGTGCATTCTTCCCTGAAAATCTGTCACCAAAGACCTGAAGGGGGGCAGTAAGCATAACATCTAACATGACTCATGAAGACAGTTTATGTTTACAGTAACCTGACTTTTAAAAAGCCATTTCTACTCACACTACAAGGTCTCCATCACCGTAAGGAGGTGATAGATGATTACATTGATGGCTGTCACACAACCAAGGGGACATATTTGTGTCTGTAAAAGGAAGGATGATGACAAATGTGATAAAAAGAGAGTAACTATGAATATTGATGGTGCCAAAATGATCTGCTGCTTTCAGTACCCCTTCTTTTTTTTCAATTGAAACATAATTGGTTATATATATATGTGGGGTACAGATTTGAATATCAGTACATGTGTACAATATGTGATGATCAAATCAGGATAATCAGTATACTCATGTTTACAAAATGTAATCAATCTTTGTGATCCTTAACTAATTTCTCACTAACCCCCTCCCTCTTTCCTACCTCTAATAACCACAGTTCTGTTCTTTTTTTTTTTTTTGAAAGTTCAATGTATTATTATGATTCTTTCTTTCTTTCCTTCCTTCCTTTCTTCTTTTCTTTCTGCTTCCATTTACGAGTGAGTATATGCAGTATTTCTCTTTCTGTGCCTGGCTTATTTCACTTAACATAATTTTCTCTGAGTTCATCCGTTTTACTGCAAATGGCAGAATTTCACCGAACCTTTAACCTTTATTGGTTCATTTAGCAATCATAATCTCAGTTGCAAAGCCTATGGCTATAAAACTGTAGACAGAACTAAACTCTGACAAAAACATAACAACTTGGACTTGAATTACAAAGTGCTCAAGTGAGGAAAGTGGTTTCTTCATTTTTCTCGTTTATTTGCTTTTGATGGAGTTCAGAACACACTGCCCCCAAATATGGCAGATTTCCATATCAAATATTTTAAGCTGAAGGAATTTGAAGAATGACATTTGCAGGAAGGACTTTTTGACCTTCCCCTGAAGCAGGTCATAAAACCCTCATTTGAAAGGTGTCCTTCCTATACCCAGAAGAGAGGAACATCATTATTTCCAAAGACCAGGGGTACAGAGAGGAATCTGAATAAACAGGCTTTGCTAAGTTTCCCTGAGTTTATTACACTTAGTTCATACTTTTTCTTTGCCCTATCATATTTCTCCACAACTTTCCACTCTTCATCAAACCTAGCATAAAAACATTCAGTTTTGACCACTTCTTGGTCTTCATTTCCTTGTGAAGTTTCCCGTATCACATAAAACTTATAAATAAATTTGTGCACTTTTCTCTTGTTAATCTGTCTTTTGTTACAAGGGCTCCAGCCAATAACCTAAAACGGGTAGAAGAAAAAGATATTTTTTCTTCCCTACACTTTTTTAAATGAAAAATTTTTCAAAAATACAAATTTTTCTTGCAAAGATCACAGCATGTTTGTGAAGCATGAGAGGACCACCCAGCAGCTCAGCAAGCCTAATTTACACATCCACGGTGGGTAATAAGTTTTCTGAAGGATTTTCTACTGTAAGAACAACAGGGCAAGAAGGCTTAGTACAAAGAACATGCTGTCAGTGCCTGAAGGAAGAAAAGAAAGTCCTTAAAAGGGACATAGCTAAATTCCATCCCTTCCCAGCAATTTATTTAAGACATGGTGTTATTTGAAAAATAAATTTTTGCATTTATATCAGAGACAGTTTTTAGGAAATTCTAAAGCTTCCATTTCACCCCAAAGCATGAAAAGATGGGTAGATGATTGATAGATAGATAGATAGATAGATAGATAGATAGATAGACAGATAGATAGACAGACAGACAGGAAGGAAGGATATTGTAAGGGTCCTATAGAACTATTTTGTTCTAACTTTTTATTTTAAAATGAGCTTTAAATATTTTGAGTAAAATTCTATTTTGTAAATGGATACTTAGCTTATTTATGTTGGAAACAGGTTTTTTTGTTGTTGTTGCTTGATATAGCATTAAATCCAGACATCTTCTATCACACGTAATAATATCTGAACAATATCTACATTAAAATAATATGAGAAGTCCAAATCAAGACACATATTTTTTCTATTAATTGCTGACAAAAAAATTCTAATATAAATCACCTCTTTTCAAAGTAATAGCATGAAATTATTATTGAACCAGCACTGACTTCATATTGCACCACTAATTTTGCAAATGGCCTCCTACGTTCTCACTCCCAGTCAATATTATAAAAACTCTCTAAGACCATTCATAAGTGATAGCATTTTCGAATATTTGGCCTGAGTTTCTTTGCCTCTGAGGAAGGTACCTACTATATAACCCCCATCACTGGTGGTTTGGAGCCAAGTGGTGCACCAACTGCTATTCTCCCAGTAAAATTTGGGCCTTGGGAAAATTCTAAAACTATGTTACTTGTGTGAAGGAAAAATAGGAAACCATGCTGGCTCATTAGCAAGGTGCACCTTCTCTCAATCTATGAGGTTAAAAGGATAAGTAAGTATGCAGGAAAGGGTTAACTCAGCAGGCCTGAGTTGCTCAAACCCTGAACATTCCAAAAAAAAGACCTATCTTCAGAACTGGTCCTTGGCCCACTCTGGGGAGATAATTTCTAGGCCTTGGAATATTCTGCCTGATAAGATTATTTTTGTATGTCTGAGACCTTAGGCCATGCTGTACCAGTTTGAGCAAATAAGTTTATCCTGACAATGTGATTCATGGTAAACACCTATTTTTGGTCTTAAGGGGTGGGGGGAAGGGTGAAGAGGTTGGGGCAGGGGCTGGAGTCTGAGTAGCTAAAGTCAGTCAGTCATGTAGGCCCTGTATGCCTACATGACCGACCCCAGTAAAAACTCTGAACAGCAAGGCTTGGTGAGCTTTCCTGGTTGGCAACATTTTGCAAATGTTGTCTCATGTTGCTGGGAGAATTAGGCATGTCCATGCTACTCCACTGGGATAGGACACCTGAAAGCTTGCAACTGGTTTTTCTTGGATTTCATCCCATGCACTTTTTCCCTTTGCTGACTTTAATCTGTATCCTTTCACTGTAATAAACGTAATGGTGAATATAACAGCTTTTCTGAGTCCTGAGAGTCCTTCTAGTGAATCATCCAGCAAGAGAGTAGGCTTGGGGACTCCTTACACAGTAGGAAAACCATACCCAGGCATAAGGCCATTGCCTGCCTAGACCACTGGCTCTGCTTCCTTTGGGCACTGCACAGCCTTGCTCTGTCTCAGGCTATAAGTCAGAGAGGGGCCAGCCCATCTCCCCATCCTTTCTCTTCGGAGGACTCATAAGGATTCTGATCCTATAGCCAGATTCTCCCCAGCATGAAGATGAGGAAAGAAAAATTAAATATTCAAACAATGTCACATAGAATATAATAAGAACTTACACTTATTGAGCACTCATTACATGCTCTTTTAATTTGCTTTATAGGTATTATCTCACTGAATATTCATACAATTCCATGTGTTGTTAAAACATTCTCATTTTATACAAGAATGCAAGGAACATAAGTTACTTGCCCAAGGTTGCCACTTATAAGTGGCAGAGCAGAGATTCAAAATGAAGCCTGTGCTCTTCACTTATATAAAATGACACACAAAATATAAAACACACAGATATCATGAAACTAAAATACCATGGGTCTAAAAATAAAATTGCTTCTATTATGAGTAAGGACAATGTTATGATGAAGTGGAGTTTTGCATTCTCACTATGAGACAACATTTAAGGAGAGATAGTCTACTACACAAACATGATTACTATGATAGCAAATGTCACACAACTCTCAAAATTCCAAATTTCCTAATTATTGAATAGACCCATTTCACTCCAGTGGCTCTCAGCTCTTATGCATTCTCATAAATCATCTACCTACAGAGTTCCTACCAAAGAGGTATTGAAACATGAAAGAGAACCTTAGACTACGAAAGCCTAAAAAATAAACTTAATACAAAATAATGTACACAGATCAAGATTTAAATCACTTGGAAACCAAGATTTCTGAGTGGACAATATTAAAGTGTCCTACAGGAAAGCCATCATGCAGACAGCAATCAAACCAACTAGTATAAATTATACTAATTAAATTCTTACAGACCAACTTATTGTTTTGTGCCCTAATTATTAAGTACATCAACACCAAAGTAGGTAATCACAGTCAACATCTTGACAGAAATTTGGAATGGTGAGGAAACACTATGAACTAGCAGTCAGAAAATCTGGTTTCTAGTGTGGCCTCCACTATTAACTATCTGTATGATCTTGGTCAAGTTACTTAATCTCTTTTGCCTTTGATTTCCTCATGTGTAAAATGAGGAATGTGAAATAGGTTTAAGGTCTTGCAGTAGATCGAATGTCTCCCCAAACTCACTGAAGATTAACCCCCACTGTAACTGCTGAGGATGGGAAATCCTATCATGGCAATTGAAAGGGGAGGACTTGAAGAGGTGATTAGATTATGAAGACCATGCCCTAGTAAATGGATTAGTAAGTTGACAATTTAATGGTGGTCATGGGCATGGTCGGAGGGTTTTAAAAGGAGGAGTGAGGAGTTAACTCTCTCTGCTCTACCATTCTGCCATGTGAGACTTCTGAATCACTGTCACCAAAACAAGGCTGTCAACAGATGTGTTCCCTGGACTTTGGATCTTCCAGCCTCTGAAAGTATAGGCAATAAATTGCTTTTTTTTTTTTTTTTACAAATTACCCAGTTCTAAGTATTTATAGTATAAGCAACAGAAATGGACTAATATAGGTCTCTTACAGCTTGAATAAGGTTTTTTAAAAACTATATTATGACTATACAATATTAAAACTTAATCATGTTGGGCTGGCCCTGTGGCTCACTCAGGAGAGTGCGGCGCTGGGAGCACAGCGGTGTTCCCACCGCGGGTTTGGATCCTATATAGGGATGGCCGGTGCGCTCACTGGCTGAGCGCAGTGCGGGCGACACCAAGCCAAGGGCTGCAATCCCCTTACCGGTCACAACACAGAAAAACAAACAAACAAACAAACAAAAACTCAATCATGTTAATGATTAAATTTCAGGAAATATATTACATAATCAGAGAGAACCAGATGGGCATCTTTGCAAAGATGCAGGCAAAGAGCATCTGCAGAGCCATATTTTGGGGGAGGAGGATATATCTATGCAAATATGTAATTACCTATGCATTTCATTAATAATATTGTTTATGAAGAAATCAGTATATATATATTTCCCAAAGAATCTATAGTTTGTAAAAGATACTGGCACTATCAGACCTACAAGAAATACTAGGAAAGTATTTCAGGCTAAAATAAAAGAACTTAGGGAGTAACTTGAATGCAAATAAAGAAATAAAAAACACTCAAAGATAGCTACATAGGTAAAACCAAAAAACACTATAAATTCATTTTTTGTTTGTAATTCTTTTTTTCCCTCCTATCTAATTTAAAAGACAACTGCATAAAGCAATAATTATAAGTCTGTGTTGATGGTCACACAATGTATAAAATGTAATTTGTATGACAATAACAGCACAAAGGAAGGAGAATGGAGCTATATAGAAGTGAAATTTTTATGTACTATTGAAATGAAGCTGGTAATAACCAAACTAGATTGTTATAAATTAAGACATTAATTATAACAATTCTAAAGTTTATATGAAACTACAAAAGACCCTGAACATCCAAAACAATCTTGAGAAAGAAGAACAAAGCTGGAGACATCACATTTAATGATTTCAAAATATATTACAAAGCTACAGTAATCAGAACAGTATGGTTATAGCATAAAAACAGACATATAAACCAATGAAAGGGAATAGAAAGACCAGAAATAAACCCACACATATATGGTCAAATTGATCTTTCACAAAGATGCCAAGAATACACAATGGAGAAAGAACAGTCTTCAACAAATGATGTTGGGAAAACTGGATATCCATATGCAAAAGAACAAAATTAGACCCTTATCTTACACTATACTCAAAAACCAACTAAAAATGGATTAAAGACTTAAATGTAAGACCTAAAACTGTAAAATCCTGGAAGAAAATTTAGGTGGAAAGCTTCAAGACATTGGTCTTGGCAATGATTTCAAGGATATAACACCAAAAGCAGAAGCAACAAAAGTTTGACAAGTGGAATTACATCAAACTAAAAAGTTCTACACCAGCAAAAAAGTAATCAATGAAGTGAAAATGAAATCTACAGACTAGGAGAAATTAGTTGCAAGTCATATATCTGATAAGAGGTTAATATCCAGAATATATAAGGAACTCCTATAATTCAAAAGCAAAAAAACCCCCAAATAATACAACTTAAAAATGGGCAAATGACTTGAAGTTCTCCAAAAAAGACATACAAATGGCCCACAGTATATGAGAAGACGCTCAATTTCACTAATCATCAGGGAAATGCAAATCAAAACCACAAACAATGTCACCTCATACCTCTTAAGATGGCTATTATCAAAAAGACAAGAGAATGATGTTGGTGAGGGTGTGGAGGAAAGGGAACACTTGTATACTGTTAGTGGGAATGTAAATTGGTACAGCTATTAAAAACAATATGAAGGATCCTCCAAAGAAATTATATAAAATAGAATTGCCACATGTTCCAGCAATTCTGCTTCTGGGATATATATAAAAGAACTGAAATCAGGATCTTAAAGAGATATCTGCACCACTGTGTTCATTGCAGCATTATACACAATAGGCAAGATATGGAAACAGCCTAAATATCCATTAACAGATGAACAAAAAAGGAAAATATGATATATACATACATTGGAATACTATTCAGCCTTAAAAAAGAAAGAAATCCTGCCATATGCAACAACATGGACAAATCGGGAGGACATTATGCTAAGTGAAGTAAGCCAGTCACAGAAGGACAAACACTGCATGATTCTACCTATGTAAGATATCTAAAATAGTCAAATTCATGGAAACAGAGAATGGAATAGTGGTTGCCAGGAGCTCAAGGACAAGAAAATGGGGAGTTGTTATTCAACAGGTATAAACTTTCAGTTATGCAAGATGAATAATATCTAGAAACCTGCTCTACAACATTGTGCCTATACTTAATTCTGTACTGCACACTTAAAAATTTGTTAAGAGGGTGGATCTCATATTGTGTTCTTAGTACAATTAAAAAATAAATCTTAAAAATATGGTAATTGGAATGTCTGGGATAACATTAATAAAATAGCTCTAAAAATATATAGTAAAAGAAATAACAAGAGAATTTAAATTTACACTAGAAAATATCTATTTAACACAAAAGAAGGCAGTGATGGAGGAATAGATGAACAAAAAAGACATGACACATAGCAACAAATAACAAGATGACAGATATCAACCCTACCTTAACAGTAATTGCAATAACTGTAAATGGATTAAACACTCCAATGAAAAGTTAGAGACTGAAAGAATGGATTTCAAAACATGATATAACTATATGTTGTCAACAAGAGACACACTTTAGATTCAAAGACACAAACAGGTTGAAAGTAAAACTATGAAAAAATATATACCATGCACACAGTAACCAAAAGAGAGGTGAAGTGGCTATATTACTATGAGAAAATAGATTTTAATACAAAAAACTTTACTAGAGACAAAGAAGGACATTATAATAATAAAGGGTCAATCCACTGAGAAGTAATAACAATTATAAATGTATATGCACCTAAAATAGAATGCAAAAATACATGAATTAAAAACTGATAGTTGGGCCAGCCTGTGGCTCACTTGGGAGAGTGTGGTGCTGATTACACCAAGGCCATGGGTTCGGATCCCTATATAGGGATGGCTGGTTAGTTCACTTGGGAGAGAGTGGTGCTGACAACACCAAGTCAAGGGTTAAGATCCCCTTACCGGTCATCATTAAAAAAAAAAAAAAAAAAAAAAAACTGATAGAACTAGAAATAGTAGTAATAGACAATAGTTGAAGAAAAGTAGAAATAGACAATAGTTGGAGACTTCAATACCCCAAATAAAGATTAGAGCAGAAGGGGCCGGCCTGTGGCTCACTTAGGAGATTGTGGTGCTCATAACACCAAGGCCATGGGTTTGGATCCTGTATAGGGATGGATGGTTTGCTCACTGGCTGGGCGTGGTGCTGACAACACCAAGCCAAGTGTTAAGATCCCCTTACTGATCATCTTAAAAAAAAAAAAAAAGATTAGAGCAAAAATTAATGAAATAACAAACAAAGTTGGCTCTTTAAAGAGACTGACATAATTGAGAAAGTTTTGACTAGCCTATTCCAGTGTTAGGCTCGAAAAATCATTGCCTCAGGGCCAAGATCCACAGCTAAGAAAGATTAAAAGGAAAAAAGCTTCCAAGTTTGGGCTCTGTGAAAAGGATGCTACATCCCATCTGGGTCTTTTCAGCCATACCTATCCTTGAATCTCATCAGCAACTGCAAAGGACACCAATGTGGGCTTTGAAAGACAACAATCTTGAACAGAGAGCTATAATGCTGGAGAATGAAAAAGGTGTTTTGTTTATAACCTCATCCCTTCTCCCTTGACAAACAAAGCCCAGGAACCGTGTAATTTGCATACTGAGGTAATAACTATGTTGTCTCCATTGTAAAACCTAAAAACTTCTAAAGAAATATAAATTTACAGAAGGCCAGTTGTTGCACTAAGGATACTTCAAAAAGTCCATGAAAAGATTTATATTACCTTTTAATTCCATTTTTCCACTAACTTTTTGAAGTACCCTCATATGTGCATAGTGGTTAAAGAATGCTGACTCCAAGGTCAAAAAACCTCGGGCTACAGTCCAGCTCAGATGTTTTCTGAATATGTGACTTCATGCAAGTTTTTACCCTTTCTCTGCCTCAGTTTCCTCATCTGTAAAAGAGAGATAATATTGCTTTCCTTATAAAGTTAATAGATTAAATGAGGCAATCCATTTAATCAGTGCATGTAAATAAATAATGTTTATCTGAAAACATCCCTAACTTCATTGACAAAATCTCTAAGAATAATACATCACTCATGAATGTATGTACATCATTTTGATCAAATTTGTATTTGCAAATGGTACTAATTTCACTCACTTTTATTAAAATACCACTTTCAAAGTGCAAGGTACACCTTATTTCTTAGTTTCCAATATTTTGTGCATAAAGTATATTTACCTTATTCCTTAGCCTTGATGTGTTCTCTGGACTTTGGATTTCCTAGCCTCAGAAACTGTAAGCAATAAATTTCTTTTCCTTTATAAAATACCCAGTCCCATGTATTTTTCTATAAGCAAGAGAAACAGACTAATACAGAAAATTGGTACCAGAGAAGTGGAGTGTTGCCTATAACAAATACTTGAAAATGTGGAAGTGGCTTTGGAGCTAGATGTTGAGGCAAGGCTAGAGGAATTAAGAGAAACAGGCTAGAAAAAGCCTAGATGCTGGTGAAAGCATAGAAGACAAGAAAATTAGAGAAAGTTTGGAATATTTTAGAGACTGCTTAAATGGTGGTCACCAGAATGGTCATGGAAATATGGACTGTAAAGACCATCCTAAGGAAGTCTCAGATAGAAATAAGAAGTTTATTGGAAACTGTGGCAAAGATCACCCTTGCTATGAACTGGCAAGGAACCTGGCTGCATTCTGTTCATGCCCAAAAGTTTTATGGAATGTGGAACTTCAAGGTGCTGACCCTGGGATTTGGCAAAAGAAATTTCTAAGCAGCAAAGCACTCATGAAACTGCATGCCTATATGTGACTGTCTATGCTGAGTTGTGGCAGGAAAGGCATGAGGTAAAGCCAGAATATATAATTCAAAAGAAAGCAGAGAGTAAAAACTTGGAAAACTTTCAGCCTGGCCACAAAAGCAAGGATATAGCCCAGGGCACTTTGCTAAGGAGATTAGTACTGAAAAAAAGGGGATTATCAGGAGAAGGGAAAAAAAGACCTTGAAGGCATTACAAAGATCTTCAAGCTGCATCTTCCATTACAAGCCCAGAGACTTATGGAGACAGAATGGTCTCAGGGAACAGGCTTGACACACCTTTCATGGACTCACTGCCCAGGGCCACCTCAGGAAGATGCTTCTAGCATCTGCATGGTGTTAAGTTTGCAGGCACACAGAATGCTAGAGCTGTGGAGGCTTGGGAGCCTCTACCCTAATTCCAAAGGATGTATGGAAAAGCCTGGGGACTCAGGAAAAGATAAGTCACAGGGGCAGAGTCACTGCATAGAACCTTTGCTAGAGCAATGCCAAGTGGAAACATGGGGTCAGAGTTGCAGCAGAGAAACACCATCAGCACCACATTTAGTGGAGCCTTGAGAGCAGGACTGCCACGGAGTCCCCAGATCTGGAGAGCTACCAGCATGCAACGCCAGCCTATGAGAGCTGAAGCATGGCTTCAGATGGAAAGCCATAAAGAGGAGCTGCCTGAAGACTTGGGGATTCAAACTCCACACCAGCTTGCAGAGGACTTTGAACATGGAGTCAAGATATGTGATTCTCCAGCTGTAAGATTTAATGCCTGCCCTGCTGGGTTTCAGACTTGCTTAGGACCTGTTATCGCATTCTTTTGGCCTATTTCTCCCTTTTTGAATGGGAATGTGTCCTCTATGTTTGTCCCACCATTGTATTTTGGAAGTAGATAACTTGTTTTGATTACATAGATGGAAACTTTAAACTTTGGACCCTTGATTTGAAACAAATTAAGACTTTGGAGATGAAATGAATGCATTTGTGTGTGAAAAGGCCATGAGTTTTGGGAGGCCAGGGCAGAATGCCTTGAGTTCAATATTCCCCCAAAACTTAATCCCCACTGCTGAGGATGGGAAATCATATTATGCTAATTGAAAGGTGGGGCCTTGAAGAAGTGATTAAATTGATGGCTTAATGGTGGTCATGGGCATGGTTCTGAGGGTTTTAAAATGAGAGGGCATGAGGAGCTATCTCTTTCTCTCTGCTCAGCCATTTTCTGCCATGTGTGACCCCTGAATTGCTGTAAAGCCACCACTAAAGAAGTCTCTCACCAGATGTGTTCCCTGGACTTTAGATTTACCAGCCTCTGAAACTGTAAGGAATAAATTTTGGGTTTTTTAATAAATTTTTTAAAAAGAACAATAATTTTCTTTCAAAATTCACTAAATCGCCTAAATCCAAGTGCCCTAATTTGAAAAGAGGAGATAATATCAATCTTACAGATTCATGGTGGGCCCTAATTGACTTACTATATGTAAATAAAGGTTATTAATAACAACTAACATGTATATAGGTCTTACCATGTTCCAAGCACTATTTTAAGTATATTAAATTTATCGATCAATTTAATCTTCCCAACAACTCTATAAGGAAGGTGCTGTTATCTCCATTTTACAGAGAGGAGGTTAAATAACTTGACCAAGTCTTTACAGGTGGAAAGTAAAAGCTGAATAAAAATGTATTAATACATGGCCAAATGTATATGGCTGATAATTCAGAAACAAAAGAGACAGCTTATGTTGAATATTTAACAAATTTTTATTGACATTTGTTGGGAAAACAGAATAATTTAATCAGGGGCTCACCTCGGGTACGGTTGGGAGTGGTGTGGTGCATTCTTTGTAAATAAGTTGTGTGTGGGTGGAGTTAGTGTGCACGTGCAGTGCTGGGGCTTGGCTGGCATCTACTGCCTCAGGTGGCTGCCACATATGGCCATGCTCTCGGACCTATGGCTCCAAGGACCTTTTGGTTGGTCACCTAGCCCATAGACCTGTGTGTGAGGGGTCTGGTGACCCAGTCTGGTGTGTGAAGGGTTTGTGACCCAGTCTGTGAATGGGCTTAAGGGGTCTGTGAGCTCCAGACCCAGCCCTAGCTTGACAATTGGCTCAGCTGGCAGGATTATAGGCTGGTAAAAGAGCACTACAATTGGCGTAGTCGGTGAAGGATTACAGGCAGGTAAAAGACCACGACAACTTTCATCTCCATTACATTGATAATTGAGACTTGTTGGCTGGTTTCTCCTAGATCTAATTTTTAAGTGATTCAGATATGGATTTCAGATGGAACTTTCCCAAGGGCAAACAGAAAATATTATTTTTAAAAACTTTAACAGGAAAAATAGTAGAGCATAATGAATACCCCTGTACCTCCACTCAGCAAATACTTTGCCATATGTGTGTAGTGGATTGAATGTCCCCCCAACTCAAACTCACTGAAGCTTGAGTTGTGTCCCCCAAGTTTTATGTATTAGAAATTTGGCCTCCAATGTGACTGTCGAGAGTATGGGAAATCCTATTATGGTAATTGAAAGGTGGGGCCTTGAGGAGGTAATGAGATTCTGAGGACCATACCTAGTGAATGGATTAATAATGGTGGTCAGGGGTGTGATTCTGAGGGCTTTAAAAGACGAGCACATGAGAGGTTAGTCTCTCATCTGCTCTCCATTTTCTATCATGTGAGACCCCTGGGTCACTGTCACCACCACCAAGGCCTTCACAAGCCATGTTCCTTGGATCCTGAACTTCCCACCCTCAGAAACTAAGCAATAAATTTAATTTTCTTACAACTTACCCATTCCAGGTATTTTGTTATAAGCAATAGAAATGGACTAATACAATGTACTTCACATTTTTTAAAAGTGCCTATGCTCACCTTCCTGAACTCATCTACTTTCACTAGAGGTAACCACTCTCTTTAGTGTTTATGAGTCCCATCAATGTTTTCAGAATGTTAACAAATATGTATGTATCCCTAAGCCATATAGCATTTTGGTTTATTTTTATCCAGCGCCTTAGACCGCTCAGCCATGCTACCCTCATTTTGGTCTATTTTTATATCAATAGCATTGTACTGTATATAGCTTTCTGCAACATTTTTTTCCACTCAGCATTATGTTATTGAGATATATCTATATTGGTACAAACAGATCTAATTCATTCCATTCATTACTGGATAGTATTTATTTACCAATTCTACTATTGACAGACATTTACTTTTTTTCTATTATAAACATTGCTGTTATAAATACTCATGAACATAATATTTCAATATTATGCACATTTGGGGCATATACAAAGAATGGAATTGCTGAATACAACTTTATTAGATTTGACTAAATGGCTCTCCAAAATGGATGTACCAATTTATACTCCCAAGAGCAATGTAGAGCATTTCTAATTTCCTAATTCTCCACATCCTAGCAAACACAAGGTAAGGTCTGACCATTTAATTCTGCCAATCTGATGGCTTCAAAAATAATATCTCTTTTGTTGTTCTTATTTCATTTTCCTGATTTTAAGTGAGATAATCAAACATTGATTTTCTACGTAATGGACATTTCCTCTCATTCTGTATACTATAGGTAAAGGTGATGATAAAATGTGAAAAATCACTTGATTTTTTTTTAAAAAGCCCATAACTATAAATTATCCAAATATGAGGTTTTTTATTATACATTAATTATACATTTACCCTTTCAACTAATACACATTGAAAATCTGATATATGCCAGGCCTGAGTTACAAAGATGACTAAGATATTGTGTGGAAACAGAAATGAGCCCAACTAATCATAAGGCAATGAGGTAAATGCTATAATAGACAAAGATTCACAATACATGCCTGGAAAAATAGCATTCATCCTTCAAGAGTCCTTCTTGTAGGCTGGCCAGTTAGCTCTGTTGGTTACATCATGGTGTTATAATACCAAAGTCAAGAGTTCAGATCCCCTCACCCACCAGCCACCAAAAAAAAAAAAAGTCCTTCTTGCTTCTGCAAAGTAGTAACAACTAGCATTGATTACTTGTTTTGATTTATTCACTGGGCTAAATGCATCTCATTTGATCTTCACAACAACCCTAAGAGGCAGTTACTATTACGTTCTCCATTTCACAGAAGAAGGAACTAAGACACAGAGAGGTTGAATAGCTTTTCCAAGGTGGTAGCAGAACCAGGACTAGAAGCCAGGCAGTCTGACTTCAGAGTCTATAGCCTATGTTCTTAAGCATCTTACATTATTTTGGCTCTTTAATCTAATCCCTTTACTTCTTCTTCCTCCTTCCCAAGTAAAGTCAGAGGATATTATTTTGTAGTCTCATTCTAGAAATACCTCTATTAGAGATGCTACTGTTTTGAACTATTATGTTCAAGTGTCTGTTTCCTCCTTTAGAAGAGGACCATATTATTCTCTTTAGACTGCATAGCACAAAGTAGGTGTTCACTAAATATAGACAAATGCTATGGGATCACCAAGGATAAAAGAATTGATTATAAACGCGATGATCTTAACCATCTTGAAGGAGGAATAAAAGTACATAGCAAGCAAACAGGCTAGGCTGTAAAAGAAGCGTTTGCTGCCTGTTCAAGAAGCCTCATACAGCTTGGGATGACTGGAGAGCAAATATTCACTGGGGAGGGTGGAGAGAGGGTGTTAAAGGACAAGGAGAGAGACAAAGGCTGCTGAAGGTGATAGATTTTTTTTTTCTCCTATAGGTGAAAAAATGGCTCTGAAAGAGTGTAAATCCACAGGAAACTCATAGGCTGCTCTGAGTTATTTGTTCTCGCACGTTTAAAATGTGACCAACCTCAAAAGGGCTTATGGAATAGTATTTTTACGCCAACAAGAACAGAATTCTAGAGAATTCTTTCAAAAGTAACTGTTAAAGAAAATGTCAGCCTTTTATAAAAGCTCTGCCCAAGCAACCTTGGAAACTTCTTGAGACGAACCATATTAAGCACCTACTGAATTCTCCAAGTACACTTTAAGCTAACTTTTGTTGGAAAGGAAATCTCACTTGTACCGTCTCCAAAACATGTGTAGACTTCTGGTCTAATGTTTTGTTGCTATTACCATTAATTTTTTTTCCTCCAGGGAGAGAATAGAACTTCATCTGTATATTTGCAGTTTTGGGTTTATTTTTCCAAAGTGTAAGTGTGACATATGACATGACTCTGGCCTAACATCCAACAAGGAGGACTGGGGCCCAGAGGCATAAAGGACTGATTTGCTTAGGGGCTTTACTAAAGTCAGCAACCATGTGACAGTAAGAACAAAGACAGATTGGGAACCTGAGCCAGCTGAAAGTTACATAACAAGAAGACATACTTGTATAGTAAAATGAGAAAAACACTGAGAATGGAAAAGGAAGTCTAAAAGTTGGCTTTAAAAAGAAGCAGCACCCTAGTATAGTAGAAAAGGAGATTAAACAGTTTATCTTTCAAAGAAGGAGGAACTAGTTCTAAAAAACAAGGCTGCCTGGCACTGACATAATGTAACTGAAGTGATGGAGTTAGCATGGACAGGAGGATGCCCATATGTGATATAGCACAGAAATCAGGAAAATTCTACACATTGTGGTATTGAGTAAGGACCTAGTCTTCATAGAGGATGACTAGTCAGCTACAACTGTGGTTCATATTTGGTACCACTAAACCAATTCTGTCACGCCCATTTTTCACACACTCTACAGAGCTTAGTACAAATCACTGAACTATAAGAACCCTAGAATTATTCTATAAAAACTCAGAAAAAGAGGATATTAAGGCATTTGTGTTTGCCATGATTATATTTATTTCTCACTGAAACAATAATTTGTTAAAAGATTAAAGATTTGGGGCCGAGCCTGTGGCGCACTCGGGAGGGTGCTGCGCTGGGAGCGCGGCGACGCTCCCAGCGGCCGCGGGTTCGGATCCTATATAGGAATGGCCGGTACACTCACTGGCTGAGTGCCGGTCACGAAAAAGAAAAAAAAAAAAAGATTAAAGATTTGTTTTAAATGCCATAATAGGAAATACTTCTGTATTTGTCTCCTATAGCTGTTGTAACACATTATCACAAACTTGGTGGGATTAAACAGCACAAATTTATTCTTTTACAGTTCTAAATAAAGGTCAGAAGTCCAAAACCGGTTTCACTTGTCAGAAGTCCAAAATAGGTCTCTAAAATAAAGATATTGGCAGGACCACATACCTTCTGGGGGTTCTAGGGAAGACTGTTCCCTTGCCTTTTCCAGCTTCTAGAGGCTGCCCACATTCTTCGGTTCATGGCCCCTTACCATCTTCAAAACTAATAATGGCTGGTGGAATCTTTCTCATGCTGCATTACCCTAATACTGGCTCTTCTTCTGCTTCAAGATCCACTTTTAAAGACGTGATTACATCAGGCCCACGCAGATAATCCTAACTAACTTCCCTAATTAATTTTAAGACCCACTGATGAACAACCTTAATTGCATCTGCAACCTTAATTCCCCTTTGCCATGTAAGGTAACATATTCACAGGTTCTGGGGATTTAGGATTTCTGCCTATCACAACTTCCAAAATTAAAATATATTGTGCAAGATGGACATTCAATCTATCAATACTGAAATCTTAGATTTGTTCAGCACATTTACAAACACATTCTTCTATATGTCTGAAAGGCAAACCTTGTACATAAAGTATGACCAAATAGGTTGGTATGCCTTTTTGTAGGATTCCTGGTTCAAGGGCCTAAATACTTTGTGCATTCTGACAGCTTAAAAAGATATATAATAACTACTGAAATTCAAAAACTGTCTCTTTTGGGGGGGGAATAACAATATCCTAAAATCATTACTTTTTTTGTCAAAACAATAAATTTACACTGGAGACAGCAGAAAAAGCTGAGCATTTAGTTTTTTTAAAAAAGCATTTGGTAAAGCAAATTAAAACTTTTTTTTTCTTTTTTTTTTTGACCGGTAAGGGGATCGCAACCCTCGGCACAGTGTTGTCTGCACCACGCTCAGCCAGTGAGCGCACCGGCCATCCCTATAGAGGATCTGAACCCGCATCCTCAGCGCTACCAGCGCCGCACTCTCCCAAGTGAGCCACTGGCCGGCCCAGAAATTAAAACTTTTTTAAGAGAATGGAAATAGTGGTAGTGAAGAAAAAGGCAAAGTTTTACTTCCAACTTTTACTCAAAAAAATAAGCAAATAAATTTGCACAGTGATATTAATCCACAGAGGCATTTTTAGTAGAAAAAAAATCTTTTTTAAAAAATCTTTTCTTACAGACACGTCCTATGTCTGTAAGAAAAGCTATGATTCTTTCAGCAAAACAGGTCCACCAAGAGTCTCACCAACGTCCCTTGGGGGACAGAGAGATTCAGCAAGGGAAAGAAAAATGAGGCTAGACACCTGTCCCCAAATGAGAAAGAACACACCTGGAGAGCCGCTCAGACAAAGAGAGCCAAAAGGGAAAAAACAGAATTGGAGACGAGACTGTGCTTCCAAACTGTTGCTGGTTTACAAACTAAATCTATTCCTGTAGGAAAGGGATACGGTAGCAGCATACTAAAAACTGGGGCAAGGCACGACTATGCCAGATTGTATCTCCTTCTAGGCTCTGCTCTGGTGACACTCTTTCCAGGAAGTTTCCCAGCATGCCCTGAGCTCAGTTTGGATCAAGTTACCTGCATGAGATTGCCAATCAGCCTGTACACATCTCATTAATGCATTCATTCACTTATTCTTGTTGATCAGCTAACATACTCTAAGCACTGGTGACAAAAAAAGTAAACAAAGTATAATTGCTTAACTTAACACTTGGCATTTATTTACGTGGGTGTTGTCTTTCTGTCCCCCCCACAACCGCTTCTAGGAAGGGGCCCTGTTTCGCATCCTCCGGGTCTAGCACAGAGACTAGATGCTTAATGAACAAAGGAAGAAAATCAAAGCGTTATTTTTGTTAGTGGGCTACGTTCTCAAACCTGTAGCCCTTTGGGGGAGGGGTGTGGGAGAGAAGTGCTAGACACGATGAGAATGTGAAAAGCGTGTTTATTCGGAGTGGAAACAGCAATCCACACCTTGGCAGCACGCACTAAAAGACAGTACAAGAGTCCAGGACGAGATGGCGAAGGTCTTCCTCCTCCTTCCCGCGTGCACGACCGCTGGGATTGGAGGCTCAAGACTAGGGGGTTCTAGGGGCGCTCCCGAGCCCGCCCGCCCGCGCTCCTCACCAGGTCAATGGCCACGACGTCCCGCAGCGCCACTACCCGCCGGATGGACCTGGGCGGGTTCTCGGTCAGATAGATGAGCCGGTCGCTCAGCACCACGTACTTGAAGGTGTGCTTCTCCGAGTCGGACACCACGATGCACGGCTCGTAGGCGCGGACTGCGTCGTAGACCGCGGGCGGCAGATGCCGCCGCAGGAAGGCGTCCAGGCGGCTGTTCGTGCGCGCCGGGAAGCCGCAGCGCGCGGAGCCGTCCATGCGCGGCGCCCACAGCCGGGCCGGGGGTCGCGGACCGCGGACGACTGCGCCTCCGCCCGGCCCCGCCTCCCCGCCACCCGCGGTGGAACCCGCGCGCGCCACAAAGCCGCCCCGCCGCCGCCACCTCCCCCGCGCGCAGGGAGCCGCGCCCCCAACTTCAGGGACCGATTCCCGGCTCTCGTTCCCGGGAGCCCCTCTTCCCCGTCTAGTCCCGCCCCCTAATCTTTGCCCTAACCTCAGGCCACGATGGGCGGGGCAAGACGCTGGTCCTTCAGGCGGGGTCGAGGAGAACCTCGGGTTTATCACCGCCAAGCGCCCTGAGGCAGGGGGCCGGATATTTAGGGATCCTCCCGACCGACCACTCCCGCTATGGCGGACTATGCCACCCCATACAATCTTTAGCCAGTTTTAATCTGGTTTCCTGTTAGAGAGAAACTTAAAAGAGATGGAATTTACCGATTTATTTTCATATGAGCAAAAAAGCCCACAGAACCCTAGAGCCCTATTAAGACGAATCCCACAGATTTCACGTTTTTAACATTGCCTGGCGTAGCGCTCTAATTTCATGAGTATCAGTGTAGGTCTTTCTCCAACCAGCGGAAAGCTCTCTGAGAGAAGGGAATCTTATAAATTGACTTGGGCACACCTACCTAAGGGATATGCCTGTGTTCCCAACCCCAGGACAATCTATGAATGGGAGAGGCTGGCCTCTTGAAAAGCTGAAGCTCACAGGTTGAGGAATGCTGATTACATAGACCTGACGCTGCAGAATAGGAAAAGTACTGTTTAGTTTTTACAGGCCAGGAATAACATTATAAATTAGGTTAAAAAGGTGAGAAAGGCACAACAACAGAAACTTGCCCCAGGTGAGAACTTCCATTTTTATTTCAAATCTTAGAAAAGGCATTATCTCACTCTCCCAAAGACCGGATAATGAAAATCCTGAGTCAAATCTGATATTCTTTTTGATCATTTATATTCTCCTTTTCTTCATATTTTACTATTGTATACTTTTGTTGTGAGCAATTTCACCTCCTTTGTGGAAAGAGGGTATAAATATTACAACCCATAAACAGATATTGTAGACAAAACTGCTACAAAGGGAAAGAGAAATGTTTGGATCTGGCTACACTTAAGTCCAAGATCATCCCGAGGAACTCAATAAAAGCAAAGAAACAGAAACAGTATTTCTTTTCTTGGATAGAATATACTTGGTGAGTAAAGAGGGAAGTGCCACCTGCTGGCAAAGTCTTAAGTGACATAGCATTTAATGTTTTCTTAGGATCTGATCATACATCTGATCCTTCATAACTTTATAACTGGATGAAAAGTTCCTTACAAACTTTATTGATACAGGATGCTGCATGACTATTTCCTCTAAAATAAAGACTATTCCTTATCCAAACCACTCTAAATAGAGTTTGTTGTTTCAAACCACCAGAAAGGCAAAAGCCCTTCACCTTTGCTGAATAACCACTCTTTACAAGAGCAGTTTAGAGGCAAATGACAAATTAGAGGTGGAAAGTGAGGTCCACATAGGGAAAAAGGCCTCATTCTAGGCTGCTATTCTTTGTCTCTCAGACTTCCTGCTTCATACCCATTTTCTGGGACTAAGAAACAGTGAGTGGACCAGGACCAGAAAAGACAGTGTACCTGATTTATTTGCCAAGAAGCCCATCATGAATAAGGTTTAGGTGACAAGAGCACTAAGCTTAACATTAAGATGAGGCACACAAAGAAGGAAATTTGACACAGGAATTGGTGGCTAAGGCGATCTCAGTTAAACTTTTAACTTTGTGGCATACAGTGAAGGCAGTACCATGGTTTCCAGGCACTCGGTGTTCCTCACTGTTGCCAAGATAACAGCAAAATTCAGATTGCAAGAAAAGGGTTAAATAAAGAGGAACGATCAATGGATTTGGAGTCAAGAGAACTGGATTAGAGTGCTCACCTTGTTGCTCACTATCTGTCAGAGTTTCAGAAAGTCACTTAACCTTTCTGAGCCATAGTTTAATCATCTGTAAAACGAAACTAATACTTGCCCTGCTTCCCTAAAAGTTTTTTTTTTTTTTTTAAAAAGATGACCGGTAAGGGGATCTTAACCCTTGACTTGGTGTTATCAGCACCACACTCAGCCAGTGAGCGAACCGGCCATCCGTATATGGGATCCGAACCCAGGGCCTTGGTGTTATCAGCACCACACTCTACCGAGTGAGCCACGGGCCGGCCCCTTCCCTAAAAGTTTTGATGTGAGGATCAAAAGTGATGAATTATGAACTCTATGCACATTATAGGCACATGAAGGATTCATATTCCCTTATCTTTTGGTAAGCTTTATGTGGACAGTTAACCCAAATGCACCTGAGATAGGTGCACTTACTCCTTCCCCAAACTCAAGAAGTATTTGGTACAGGTCTTGTGCAATCAAACACTTACTAAATGTTTTGATAAACCTATCACAAGGAATGGAACATTACTTACCTGGAACTAATCCTCAAAGTCACTCTCCTTGACTTTTCACCAGAATAGAATGGTCTTAGGTCCAGGGATGGTCAATTCAATGAACTTGGAAAAACAATAGTTAGGAGCATAAAACTATAGAGCCAGATGACCCAGGTTCAAATTCCAGCTCTCTCAGTATGATTGAATGACTTTGGGCAAGTTGCTCTATGCTTTTGTTTCCCCGTCTGTGAAATAGGAATAATAGTACCAACCCCAAAGGATTGTGATGATTATTAACAAAGTTTTAAAAGTACTTAGAACAGGTACCTGGAATAGAATAAACAAAGTTTATAGAATAGGTTCAACAAGTGTGTGACTTCCTGTTACATATACGAGGGTACTTCAAAAAGTTCATGAAAAGATTCATATTATCCTTTAACTCTATCAAATTCTTCTTTGCTGGATGCTAGTCTAACCTTTTTAACTTTAGATTAAGGCTCAAGGCAAGAATCTAATCTACACACAAACACACAAGAGAATAGCATTTAAACTTTTTGTTGTTGTTGTTGTTTTGGCGGCTGGCCAGTTTGGCCAGTACAGGGATCCAAACCCTTGACTTTGGTGTTACAATACCATAATCTAAGCAACTAACTGAGCTAAACGGTCAGCTCTTTTAAACGGCCAGCTCTTTTTTTTTTTTTTTAGTTGCATTTTTAGTGGAAAAGTGACCAGTGGGCTATGTCATGAGAACCCTATAAGGATTTCAAACTAGAAGTATCCTTCAGTGGGTCTAGGGATCCCAAGTGTTCCCACTCTCCCAAGTTGAAACTAAAGATGGACAGTACACACAGAAAGATACTTGGAATCTGTGTTAGGTAAACAGAACCTGAATTTTTAAAGGTGTCTGATGTAGAGACAGGGAGGGGGGAAAAAGGAGGAATTAGTAAAGAGACACAAAAATCAACTACATTGTATACTGATAAATTTTTTTTAAAAAGTGTCTGATTTAGGAATCGCTTAGTGCTTCTACTTAGTATTAATGAACACTGACCATTTAAATATCTGCAACAATTAGCAATCAGATAACAGACAGAAGAGGTCATTATAATAAAGTCTAAGGGACCATGCAAATGATTTGGATATAAAAAAAAGTTTTCTTTTACTGAATAAAATGCTCCAATACTCTATTCTGCCTCTCTCAGGCTTCCTGCTACACAGGCACTTTCTCTAAGAGAAACCGGTGATTGGACTAAGACCTACACAGACAGCATTCGTGACCTATTTTCCAACTTCTTTCTCTGCCATGGAGCCCATCACAAATGAGGTGACAATGGCATCAGGCTTAACAAACATTGAGATGAAGCACAGAAGAGAATTTGACACAGCACTCAGTGGTTATCAGCTCACAATTATATTATTTTTGGTTCAACTCAATACATTTCACAAATATTTACTGAGAAATTGTTATCCAAAAACAGAGTTGGGATAACACTTACTTCCAGTCTTAGAAGAATTGATATCTGAATTTGTTCTTTGTACCAGCCAGCCTCAAAAAAAAAAAAAAAAAAAAAAAATCAACTAATAGGTGAGTAAGACAACCACAGAAGTTTAATACAAAATGAAAACATATTAAAATATATGAATAGCATAAGAGAGATTTTACTTTATTTTATTTATTTATTTATTTATTGGCAGCTGGCCAGGGATCCAAAAGAGAGATGTTTAAAAAACAAAAAATAAACAACCTCAAAGAAATAATCAAGCACAAACTTAGTTGAGGAAATCTGGAATGGCTTCATGAGGGAGGCAGCACTCAATACATGCTCAAAGAGTGATTGAAAATATTTCTCTTTTTTCCTTTTATTATAGTGAGTTTTTAAAAGTTTTTTTCTGATTGTGAAAGCAAAACATGGTCACTGTGAACTTTTTAAAAATCCAAAAATTTACAAGGATGAAAACAAAAGTCATGCATAATCTCATCACCTAGAGATAACTATTTCAAGTAATGGTTATACTTCCTTCAATGAAACTGCTTCTGTAAGTCCAGGAGAGAAGCTTTGAAGGTCTAATCTAAGGTTAAAAAAAAAAAAAATAAGGAATGGAACAGAACAGATAGATTTGACAGACAACACTATGTTGAAATAGAACTGGGTCACTGAACATGAAGGAGACAAAAGTAACCCTACAGACACGGAGTTAAGTTAAGAAGTTCAATGCATTGGGAGAAAAGCCACATCAGGAAAGAAAACATATTCTGTGGGAAAGAACACAACTTTTGTTTTGGACACTGTCTTAGTCAGTTTGAGCTGCTCTAACAAATTGCCATAGACTGGGTGGCTTAAATAACAACACTTATTTCTCACTGTTCTGGAATCTGGAAGTACAAAAATTAAGGTGCTGGCAGATCCAGTGTCTGGTGAGGGCCTGATCCTGGTTTACAGATGGCTGTCTTCTCATTGTATCCTCACATGGTGGAAAGAGCACTAGCTAGTCTCTGACTCTTCTTTTAAAGGTACTAATTCCATGTATGAGGATTCTACCCTCATGACCTAATTACCTCCCCAAAGCTTCACCTCCAAGTACCATCACACTGGGATTAAAGTTTCAACACATAAATTTGGGGGAGGGGGGGACATAAACATTCAGTCCATTCTAGACATGTTAGAGTTGAGTTGCTGGTGAAACATGGAGGTATCTGGGAGTGCAAGTTGGGAGTACAGAATATTGGAACCAGACATACAGAACTAGAGGTTATCATCATAGAAATGAATGTTGAAACTGCAGATATAGATACTTACTGAGGGAGCAAGTGTAGGTCAAAGAAAATCAGATGGCTAAGAACACAGAATTGGGGAAGACATGTTAAGAGAGCAAAAGTAGGGGTGTGGTGAAGAGGACAAAAAGGAGTAGTCAAAAAACTAAAGGAGTTTGAGAATTATGTAGGGCCAGAAGTCAAAGGAGAAGACAATTTCAAGGAGGAAGGAAAAAGCCAACAGAGAAGTTGAGAAGAAGTTGAAAGAAACAAATAAATTAAAATGCTGAAAAGAAATGAATAAATAAAAATGAAAGAAATGAATAAAAATGGTTACAGTGTTGCTGTGATGCTTTTTTTTTTTTTTTTTTTTAAAGATGACCGGTAAGGGGATCTTAACCCTTGACTTGGTGTTGTCAGCACCACACTCAGCCAGTGAGCTAACCGGCCATCCCTATATGGGATCCGAACCCGGAGCCTTGGTGTTATCAGCGCCACACTCTCCCAAGTGAGCCACAGGCCGACCCTGTGATGCTTAATTTTAGGTATCAACTAGATTAAGAAATACCTAGAAACCTAATAAAGCATAATTTTGGGATGTGTCTGTGAGGGTGTTTCCAGAAGAAATTAGCATGTGAGCCAGAGTGGACCGGGTGGGGAAGATCTACCCTCAATATGGGTGGACATCATCCAATCTGCTGGGTACCCAGAGAACAAAAACAGAGGAAAAGACAAATGTCTCTACCTGCGAGAGCTGGGACTCCAGAGTCAGACCATATGGGTTTGTATTCCAATTCTGCTACTTAACTTCTAAGTACTTCAGTTTTCTTATCTATAAAATGGGAATAATAATAGTACCTACTTCCACAGAGTTGTTGTGAGGATTAATGTATAAACATTTAAATTGTTTGGCACATAATAAACACTCAAAAAAGTTAGCAGTTAGCCAGATGCAAGCATACAGGCCTGATGTTAAAATAATGATGTGTTATTTGTCAATATTTTGATCACTAGCATTTTATGTTAGTCTGAGATGAGAAACTGTCCCCACTTTCATAGACAGGAAAGCCAGAATATGGAATGGTCAAATTTAATACCCTGCTCAGGTCCTCTTCAGGTGGATTCCACCAAGGGCTTCTTTATTTGTTCTGAAATAATATAAATTTACAACATTGAAAGATATTTTTACAATCCTATCCTAGGTATTTGAACCACCATAAAGGGCTAGTGTTACAAGATAAACTATAGATAAGCTGCACATAAACTTTGTATGTTTAACATATGAAGTAACCACAAAATGAATTTACAAATGGAAAAGGCAAGACAGCTACAATGCAACAGACTGAATTGCCACATTCTTTAGGATGAGGCAGAAAAATAAGCTGAATATACTGTAGATCAAGGAGCCATTCATACTAGGATTAATGTTGGGCCTCCACAGTCTGGAGTTGACCAACACAGCTAATTTAAGAATTCATGCAGTGATTCTTTTATTGAGTTGGAACTACAGGATGGCACTGTGCTAGATTCTGGGATACACTAAGATAGACAGGTTGACATTATAAATAAGTAAATTAGAAATATAATGCAAAAGTGATTGAAGATATTGTTTATGAAATGCCCGGTGCAGTGTCTTGCACATGGTGGTCACTAAGTACATGCAGCTGCTAAAATGTTACATTAATTTTTTTGTTTTGTTTTGTCGGCTGGTCTGAATTGAGACCTGAACCCTTGACCTTGGTGTTATCAGCACCACTGCTCTACCGAGGGAGCTAACCAGCCAGCCCTGTTACATTAATTTTATTCTACTTCTCTTCCCATTCCTCGCCACCTCCCCTCCCCCGCCAGGTTTTGTTTTTTCTTCACTGTAGTCTCAGTGACTGCATCCTAGTCTGTATTCAGTACATATTAAATAATCAACCATGAAACCTAAATGTCGAGCACTTACTGCATGCCAAACGCATGTCACAGCAACTCTTTAGAGGCCGATACTAACACTATCCCCATTTTACAAATGAGTAAACTAAAGTACAGACAAAGTAATGAGGTCAACAACTAGTGAGCAGGAGGCCTGGTATTCAAATCTAGGCACCCTGAGGAGTCCACACTGCTTCTATGCAGTATTAATAAATAAATAAATCGGTGACTGAATAAGTAACAGTGCCATAGAAAAAAACCTATGGGTAGAACTTCCGAAGAATGCTGTCCTTTTCATGGTCAAAATATTAGCATATTTAAACCGATATTTAAAATTTTTCAGCGCTCATCAGCCGATCCTCACGCTCCTGGAGTTGGGACACGTGGGACCATACAAAAGCAATTAAAGAACTGACGCACACATGGTTTGAACCACGACATCCTGACCCCGGGAACTCCGTAGTCTAACCTACCAACTACTTGACGAAACCTTTTTTGGAATGCGCGGAGCCAACCTGACCGGACGGCTCAGTTCCGACGCGCACACAGCCGAGGGCTTAGGAGCCGAGAAGCTAACCGAGCCGGATGCCCCATCCCGGCCTGCACCACAGGCCCCGGCGACCACGCCTCCCGGCAGCGCCAGGGAATGCGTATGCCCCCTGCCGCCCGGAAGCGCCACCTGCGCGTTGCATGCTGGGAGTTGTAGGCCCCCGGCCCAGCCCGCGCGCTCCGTCTGCCCTCTCCATGAGGCTGCGGGCGCTGGCCCGCGCGGCACCGACGCTGGGAGCGCGCTTCGCGCTGACTCAGCGGCGACGACTGAGCGGCGACGGTAGCCAGCCCTCGCGCTCTTTCCCTTCCTAGGGTTCCGACCCCGCCCGCCTGCTTTCCAGCCTGCCTGCCCTGCGCCACGCAAGAGAAGGCGCCAGGAAACGCGGAGCGGAAAGAGGCGAGCGGCTCGGGCCAGCTCGGTCTCCAGCGTTAACGCTGCGGCCGTGGCGGAGGACTACGGCGACAAGGACGAGGGCCGCTCTCTCAGCTTCCTGCGTGCGGCGACGCTCTGCTCCGCTGACCGGCCCTCGGGAGTGCAGGCGGGGAGGCGGGATGGAGTGATAGGGAAGGTGATACGGGACTCGGGGGCGGCGGGACCCGGACCCGGCTTGGTCAGCGCGAGGCCGCGAGGAAGTTGGCCAGGGCGGACCGGCACGGGCAGCCCCGTTGCTGGGGAGGGGTGCGGGCCCGGGACTCTCCATGGCGGTGCGCCCCGGTGCTGGGCGGACTGGGTGGGGGTGGGTACGAGCTGCGGCGGTCGCCGCCGAGCGCGTCCTGAGTGCGTGGCGTCCCGTTGCCTTGTGTTTCATCACCCGAATTGCCACGAGGCTTCCTTTAGGGGAGGGATCTGGGGAAGGACAGGGGTGAGGCCGGCCGAGGAGGGGCAGCATTGCCTGTAGCCCCCCAATACTACTCATAATAGTCGTGGTGAGTCCCACCAGTTTCAGCTATAGAGACCTCCAACTTGATTCGCCCCCGCCCTCACCCCAGGACAAAAAGGGAAAAAGTGTTATTTCTGTGTAATAATTTGCCAGTACGAACACTCCATTTCTTCTCTTCCCTTCCTCGCAGTCCTGCAAGAGTAGAGAAAAGTGATATTCCCCGTAACCAGAAAAACGAGTACTTTCTGAAAGCGCTAATTAGTTATTACTGGGGGAAGATACGTTTTATTAAAGAGACTTGTCAGCGTGGTGGTAAAAGGCTGGAAAAATTAAGTCCTAGTCTTTGAAACAGTCTTAAGTAAAGTGTGGAGGAATGTTTCCATACTGCTTGAATTTTGACTTAATGGCTATTAAGGAAAAGTTAGGGCTTAATGTTTTAAGTATGTTGCTAGCCTTCCCCAGAACCTTTTCACGATGCGTAAGTGTTTACCGCATTTGTAACAAATGATTAAGCCTGCGCAGATAAGTCGTGTTGGAATATGTGTTCCCGCACAGTCTTTTCCTGGGAAAGTTACACGTAAGTGTAACTTCTTAGTTGTTTGCACACATGCTGGTCATTTACCATGTTCCATTGTTTATTCATTATCCAAAAGCCTCCTCTGTGGGGGATTTTTTCTGTACTGATAACTGTAACAAGTTTGTTTCCTTTGGTTGTTTATTGGCAATGTTTTTACTTAGGATCGCTTGTTTTTTCTCTTTATAGGATCAGAGTGACTTGATCAAGCTTAAGCAATTTTCCCTAAAGCCATGGCAAATTCAAGGAAGCTTTTATAGGTTTTCTCAATTTGGGATTCATAGAAACTCTGAAATTGGCTTTTCTCTCTGTGTGAGCATTTTTCAGGAGAATGGTGATCAGATTTTATCATTTTTGGCCAATCAATTTTTGGCCAATTTTTTCGTGTTTTTCGATCTGTTCGAGAGAATAAAGAGTTCTTGGGGGGAAAAATGCTAATCTACTAGTATGATGTAAGAATGCTCCAGGTAATTCCCATCGTCTGTGTGCCTACCTCTGAATTATAGGTAACCTATCAAGGGCCCACTATGTGCGGACATACTTTGCATGCCTCAATGAAGTCTTTACAACTTTATGAGGTCTTTTTTTCTGTTTCATGGAAAGGTCTCTCAGGCTTTGTATGTTGTCCACATGGCCCCAGTTAAAAAAATGGCAAGATTGGAATGCAAACATGGGTCTTTACAAATCCAAAACCTATGTTTTACTATGTCCTAGGTACATAGTAACACATATTCAAGAGGGTCCTTGCCTGAAAACTAGGAAGCTGACAGTGACAGCATAGCAGTTCTTAGTATAGGGGCATTTAATTCAATTTGGGAAGGTTGAACAATGTGTTCTTGAAAGAGGTGATCTCTAATTGAAATTTTGAAGGAAAGGCAGGGGTTTACCAAGTAACAAGAAAAGGCAGTGTGTGCAAAGATGAAAGGCAGAATACCACTGGAGAACTGCCATGTGGTTCAGCATCAGTGGCCTAGATGAGTTGGGGTGCAGAATGGTGAGGCATTAACATTCAAAAGTGTTTAGATCTCAATCCTGAGGAAAGTGGGGAGTTACACTGCCTTGCTGTAGTCTGCAAGTATGATATGAGCTGTAAGATGGGGCTGAGCTTTCTTCTCCAAGGCTGTCAGCTGGATTCCAGCAGGCCCAGGGGAAGACAAAAAAAAAAGCACATTGTAGTATGGGTCCTGTAACCTGGATGTGATCCTGGCCTTGCCATTCCTAAAAGGCTGTGCTCCCCCCTGACTCCCCACCCAATTAGTCTCTCTGGGCTCTTTAGGTAATCTTTGGTTATGATAATTTAAAAAACAAAAAACCTTACAGCCTTGTAATGGGAGTGGTAAGGCCTGGTCTCCCTACCTCATTGGTCTCCAGAGAATAAATGTGATTTCCACATCATTTAAGAGTTTGTTCAGTGTTTGCTCAAATAAATATATATTCTGTCAAAAACTAAACCACCTTTTGGGGCTTTTCATGTTCTTATCTGAGAATGTTAGACCCTGTATTGTAAAGAAGTGGCTTACTTTCCAGAAATTTTTTAAAATGTTCTTAAATAAGAATAGTCAGCATTAAGTCATTTGTGAATTTTTGTGTTTACTATTTAAAAAAATTATTTGAAGTACATTTCTAGAATTAGCTGGCAAAAGTGAAGATCTATAAAAGGCAGAACTATTCCATTGTTCAAAAGCTAAATGACTGTTTTTTCATTCCTACCCCCTCCTCCTTCCTCTTTCATTCAACTTCTCTTGCAGTACTTTGTAAACACTCCCATAAGATATTAAACTCTGAGGTCAGCCATTCTAAATTTTTTTTAAAAGGTTTGTGATATTGGAATCTGGAAGTAGACAAATTGTTATAATTACTATAATAAATAATCTGGATTTGTTTTTGCTTAATATAGTTGCACAGTTGTACTTTTAAGTACGGGAGATAATCAACACTGCATGACACTTCTATTATTTATAGTAGAAAATACCTTCTGTACTTTATTGAAGATCTTGAAGAATAGGAAAACTTGAGAACCTTAATGGCATGGCATACTTTATAGATTTTTAGAAATTTCACATTAGTGGAGTATTTAGCAGGGTTCAGTCTTCTGAGACTTAGGCTCCTTTATTGTAATTTGGGTAAGTTTCAAAATACATTCTTTAAACACTTCTTTGCATAATTTTATTCACTTGTTACGATAGTCTGGATAAGCATCTATTTTGTTTATCAAGTATTGATTTCTTTCAACTTTGTTTTTTGTGTGCAGATGTTCATGGATTCTTCTGTGGGATCAGAGGGCACACCTATTGTGATCAGAAAACTCCAAGTATAGCAGCAGGGATGGATGAACAGGCTCTTTTAGGGCTAAATCCAAATGCTGATTCAGACTTTAGACAAAGGGTAAGTTGGTCTGCTTAGTCATTTTTTTAAGAGCATGTTACCACAGATTTGCATTAGAGGACTTGAATAAAAAATACGTTTCCTGATAAAGGTCTAATTTGGATAGAAATGAATAGAGACAAGCAAATTTGAGGTATCTGAATATATTCTGGATACAGAAACAGTGTTTTGATTTATTTTTGATTTAGTTGGCTGAACAAAAGTATTAAAATCTCACGTGATTCAAGGCAGGTATTTATGCAACATCAGTCATTATTTCTAATTATTTAAATGTTGTAATACAGAAGATTGTTCAAAGAACTTTTCATAGTAGCAGATATGCATGCTTTATTTTCTGATTGCATGGCTTGAACTATACAAGTTGTTTAATGCTTGAGTTAGTGATATTTTGCGTCCTTGTTGTTTAGTCCAGGCAGACATGTAAAGCGGTTAAGATATGCTAGGTCTTAGGTTATTTAAAATGACAACTTGAGAAGGAATCAGTTATGAAGTGCTGGGATATTTGGATAAATGTAAACAATTAAACATAGTGTAGCTTACAACTATAATCATGACTATGGCTGAATAATAAAAGAAGAATCTAAAGAATAAGCCTATAATTATTTTTTTAAAGATGTGGGCGTTCTGAAGTATAGGGTAAGTAGGAGAGGCATTTTCTTTCTTTACTTCTCACGGCAAAGAATACTTTTTATAAATGAGCAAAACAAGGTTAACAATCTCACTAAATATTATAGAAGTTTTTGTTCTGCTTTTTTTTTTTTTTTTTAAAGATGACCGGTAAGGGGATCTTAACCCTTGACTTGGTGTTGTCAGCACCACACTCAGCCAGTGAGCGAACCGGCCATCCGTATATGGGATCCGAACCCGGGGCCTTGGTGTTATCAGCACCGCACTCTCCCGAGTGAGCCACGGGCCGGCCCTTGTTCTGCTTTTAAGCAGAAATTTTTTAAAGTAATAAAAAAAGAATCCCAAGAGGGCCAGCCTTTGTCTCACTTGGGAGAGTGTGGTGCTGATAACACCAAGGCCATGGGCTCGGATCCCTATATAGGGATGGCTGGTTAGCTCACTTGGGAGAGCGTGGTGCTGACAACACCAAGTCAAGGGTTAAGATCCCCTTACTGGTCATCTTTTTTTTTAAATCCCAAGTGTTTTCTAACATAGTAGTGCCATGTGCATACCTTTGCTATTAAATAGGTAACTAGCCCTCCAGATACAGGACAATAACAGGAATTGAGATTTAAGTATCTGGCTAATTACAAAATACCTAGTAAATTAGTTAGGATATCAAAAAACATTAAGTGTCCATGTCTTCTGTGTGTAAACAAGTATTTCTTTTCAAATATTGTGCATGTTGTGTTGCCACCTAATATTTCACTTACAAAAAAGGGGTGTTTCAGGGTGCTACCTACCTTCAAACATAGTTGAAGCATCAGTAGCTTGGTATTGAATGCTTATTATAACTAAAATTTGACTGTTTAGTTATTCAGTGGCCTTGTTTGACTATTTGTTTATTTGTTTAGTTATTCAGTGGCATTTCCTGTTATTTTTATGTGTCTTTTTTGAAGTCTTTTGGTTTTTTTTTAAATTCCAGCACCTGGCAGGTTTTTAAAAATGTGCCATGATCGTTTTTTTCAGAAAAGTAAAACCAATACATTGTTAATGGTTTTAATACAAAAGTTGAACTTTTTGTCAAAAAAAATGGGTTCTGTCAGTCATAGCCATTCTGGATATCCAGGTCTAGGCTTAATTTGATATCCCAGTAAGTCAACCTGAGTAACAGAATTTAAAATTAGGATGAAAAAGAAGGAATCTTAAGGGAAAGTAAATTCTGATAGTTCTGATGTTGCATTTCAGAAGTAGTGGGAATGTAATTCAGTTTGGTGGCAAAATAAACCCACCTGCTGAGTTGTCTATCTGTAGTTCTGTTTTCCACATGGACAGTAAATGAAACTAAACTGTTGCCACTTAGAGGCAGTAAAGCATTAGAAAAAGGGTACCAGATGGAAGAACCAGGTGAGGAAAGCTAGAGAATTTGTTCATCATTGCCACAGAATTTTTCTTTTTAAATGCTAGTAATACCAGGATTCAGAATACAAAGACTTCAGTTAAAAATGAAAACTTTTAGTTATTCCCATTCCCTGCCCCCTTTTTAAAAATAGAATACCCATCTTTGGCTTAAAACCTGCTATTATTTAAAGAAAATGACATGTCAGTGGCAATTTTAGCAGCTGAAACATTCCTCTCCTCTTTTTTGTAAGTCAAATATTAGGTGGTAACACAACGTGCATAATTGACTTCTGCCTTGTCCCCCACCTTGTCCCCTAAGGTATTGCTAAGAGAAACCCTAGGTTTCAAGGACCTCTGTTAGAAAACAAGTGAGTTATGGGGGGAAGAAGATATAACAACCACAATTATTTGAAGTTGATACAACAAACAAACAGAAAGGACATGGTTGGGGGGGAGGGAGAAGGGAGGGAGGTTTTGGTGATGGGGAGCATTAATCAGCTACAATGTATATCGACAAAATAAAATTAAAAAAAAAAATGATTGCAGGGTATTGGAAAATGAAAAAAAAAAAAAAAAAAAAAAAAGAAAACAAGTGAGTTAGAGTCTTGTACAGCTGCCTGGACTCTTAAGAGCCATTATTTACTCTAGGTAGGTTGTTTTCCTACACCAACAACCAATTCTCTGATTTTATGGACACCAACTGGGTGTCCTGCAATTCAATTCATCTCTGACATTACCATGAGTTAGCGTCAGATCCCACAATGGAGACTGAGCCCCTGTTTTAGATGCTGATCTCAAGTCCAGAACCTTCTGTATGACTGGATATAAACCGGAGGGTTCCCATTTGTCTGACTCCTTGGGTTCAGTAATTTGCTAGAATGGCTCACAGAACTCAGGAAAACAGTTTACTTACTATTACCGATTTATTATAAAGAATACAACTCAGCAACAGCCAAATGGAAGGGATGCATGTGGGAAGGGGCACAAAGCTTTCATGACCTCTGCGGCGTACCACTCTCCTAGCACCTCAGTGTGTTCACCATCCTAAAGTTCAAGAGTTTTTACAAATTTTATTTTATTTTTTAAAGATGACCCATAAGGGGATCTCAACCCCTGACTTAGTGCTGTCAGCACCATGCTCTCCCAAGTGAGCCAACTGGCCATCCCTTTATAGGGACCCGAACCCATGGCCATCAGCACCACACTCTCCCAAGTGAGCCATGAGCCAGCCCTAGTTTTTACAAATTTTAATCACCAGTTTCTCCTCCCCTTTCCAGAGGTTGGTGACTGGGGCTTAAAGTTCCAACCCTATAATCACTTGGTCTTTCTGGTGACCATCCCTATCCTGAGGCTGTCTAGGGGCCCCACCCAAGTCACCTTATTAGCATAAACTCTGGTGTGATCCAAAGGGACTCATAAATAACAAAAACCAGTTCTATCACTCAGGAAATTCCAAGGGTTTTTGGAGCTGTGTGCCAGGAACTGTAGCAAAGACCAAATGTATTTTTCATTATACCACATTTATACTTAAATAGTATTTGCTGGTCATAATGTAATCACTTTTATTTACCTGGTCCTCCATCAATGAGCAGCAATTGAGACCACATATGAAAACCCATTTCCTCATTCATACAGTTGCATAATACAGGAAACTATCACCTAAGGAAAAAATAATTTTATATCTTGACCCAGTGTGTGTATATGTGTGTAATTATATATATATGCATATATGCACATACACGTGTATTTGTATAAATATATATATATACATATATATGCATGTATATATGTATAAATATATTTCTTTCAACCCCATGTCAAGGTTTGTATCAGTACATAATTGCTTTAATGTCATCTAGCCTTGTTTCTAATTTGTGTGTAATTTTCTTGGCTGTTTGAGATTTTTTTTATATGTTGTTGAGATTACTTTACTATCTGTCTATTGTTATGTGAAACCTGTTATGGAAAACAGTGGCAGGCAGAACTCTCATTTTCCCGACAGTCTGGTAGATGGCATATGGATTTGGTGCTGCATCCATTCTAGAGTGAACGTGTTCTCTGTTGGCATATAGTCTACCTTCTGATTACAAGGCCCTGCATTCATGAACAGAGAGATGAGAAATGTTTCCTAAAGCTTTTACCTTTTCATTTATTTGATACTTTCCCAAAATTTACATCATGCATTTGTACTCCAATTTTAATCTCTTTTTAGGGGAATTTATATATCGTTGAAGAAGTAAAATACTCTCCTTTTCTGTGTAACAGTTCGTCAGATGGTGTACCCAGTATGTTTTGTCTTTTATAATCACCTCCTTAATAGCAGATTTGCTATTAAATAAGAAAAATACCTTCTGTATACATTATAATTGCATATACTTCAGTAGCTTGGCACTTGACAAAGCAGTTGTGCATTTTCTCTTTCAGTCCTCATAATAACCCAGTGTAGTCTGCAGGACACTTATGTGTTGTCTCCTTTGCTTTAAAGAAACAGAATTTGAGTATGTACCTGATGGGATTTGTTTTTTATTTAATATTTTTTCTAAGCTACACATATTCAGAAGCCTGAATTCAATGTTTTAGCTATTTTTCTATTAAGTTCACTGATTTGTTATTGGTTTATTACTCCCATACTATTTTGTTTAGTATTAGTAGGGCAGTGAGATTGACTGTTCCAAAAGTGTTTTCCTGTTTTGCAATCTTACAGGCACTAGCCTATTTTGAGCAGTTAAAGATTTCCCCAGATGCCTGGCAAGTGTGTGCAGAAGCTCTAGCCCAGAGGACATACAGGTAATTAAGACAAAATCTGCATGACTCTTAGAAGAATTTAAGTTACTATAATCTTAGCTGTTAAATTTACCTGTATTGGGGAAGTTTTTTTTTTTTTTTTTTTTTTTTAATTGAATAATAATTGGTTATACGTATTTGGGGGATTCAATGTTGACATATGTTGATCAAATCAATATTAGTAGTATGTATATTGTTACAAATTGTACTTATTTTTTATGCCCCTTGTCCAATCTCTCCCTATACCCTCTACATCCCCCCTCCCACCACTGATAACCCTAGATTTCTCTTTCCCTCTGAAAGAGTAATGGTTAACTCTGTTGATTTGTTGCCTAGATGATCTGTCCAATGCTGAAAGTTGTGTTCAGGTCCCCCAATATTATCATAGAGCAGATGCTTCTTCTGTCACTTTGGAATGGGATTTTTGGGGAGAGTCCTCTTTTTTTCTTTGGTTCTGCTGGTGACTCTCCTTGTGTTGATGCACTACAGTGGCTGGCGGAACATCTGCATGGTGGTTGTGACATCTAGCCACTTTCACAGCAGCCGTGGTTACTGTGGTGGCTGTGGTGGGCAACCCACATGGATGTGATGTTTTTGGCATGTTCCTTGGTGCTGGCAGTGTGCCAGGTTGGGGGGGGTGTCCGGGCCCCAGCTCAGTGCCCCAGGCTCCCAGGTGATGTCCTGGGCTCCCAGGCGGGGTGCCGGGGTGCTGGTGGTGTGCCTGGGGGGAGGGGGGGGGCGTCGTGATCCTGGAAAGCTTTTTTGTAAAAACATTTTATGGGAAAACATTTTTTGGGAAAACCATTAATATGTAGTCATTCAGTGTAGAAATGAGAGAAATAGTAAACTAATAATTTGGCCATTTCAGAATTGATTTTTCCGTAGAACTATCCTTTGCCATATTATGTTTTGTACCTTACCACAAATTCCAGCTGGAATAGAGTAAAAACTTCCATATCTTCTTATGATTGGGCGTGATAGTTGGTTCTCTAAAGTTGATAAAGGATGCAGTCATAAATGATATATATCTTAATTTTTGAGTTTAACTTAAAGTATAAAATCATTCATTTTTCCAATCTTTTGATATTAAACCAAAGTCTTATCTTTGTGTATATGCCACTAGCATTCACTTTATCATTTTTATGCTGATCACACCCACGATCTATCTTCTGCAATTTCTACTTTGGATCTCTGTAGTGGATGGAGGAACAATGGGGCAGATTCCTAGATTTTTTTAGGTGTTTGCCCCTCTCTCCCAAGTCTTCTGGTTATCTAGCCCATATCAAATATGTGCAGGGTTTTTTTCACCTCTGCAATGTGACTTTCTATGAAGTCGTCTTTCTAAAGCACTCAACTTAAGTTTTACAGAAATAGGATCTCTCTTACTGTATTTATTTTACTAGTTTATATAATAGTTAATTAAGTTACTTTCCTACAAAAGTAGTACAACTGTACAACTGGTATATTGAGGCTTGGGGAAAACACAACTGACTAGCAGCAGTAAACAGCTCACTGGTGGGAGCAGAAGTACATGGGGTTAGTAGCAGCCTCCTGGCTGGAGTTCTGGGAATGCCGAATCTATCAGTCTATGTTTTATAGTGCTTCAGTTTAGTGAAGGTTGGTATCGAGAATACCTACTGTATGTCTTAGAATAAATAAAAGCTGGCTTTTATTTAAAGGTTTCCTGTAGTTTATTTTTTAGTGGAAAAAATAAATCATATAATTCGGTTAAGGCTTCAGTGTCATTCATGATAATAGAAACCCTAAGACCTCAGAAAAGATGCTAATTAAACCTAACATAAAAAAAATTTTAAAGGATCACTTCTGGTGTGTTAAATTATTTGAGGCCTTAATTCTTATTTGGACCAGTTACCCTCACATAGGAAAAATTGTTCCATGTCTAAGTCTGGCCCAAACCAACTGTCTTGAATGAGCAGACTGTTGATCTCTAAAGGGAGTTTGTCAGAGACTCTGCATCCCCCTAGAGAGACAATTGGAAGTGGATAATTGATGGATGTTAATTTTTCTCCCATCTTATAAGGGCAGTATATTTGTTTTTTGTTTGTTTGTTTGTTTGTTTTTTAAAAAGATGACCGGTAAGGGGATCTTAACCCTTGACTTGGTGTTGTCAGCACCACGCTCACCCAGTGAGCAAACCGGCCATCCCTATATGGGATCCGAACCCGCGGCCTCGGCGCTCCCAGCGCCACACTCTCCCGAGTGAGCCACGGGCTCAGCCCAAGGGCAGTATATTTGTATTCATATTACTGCATGAACTTTGAGGCTGGACCTATAATCCACATGGACCTACTTGTTTTGGATTTGGCTGCAGTAGAACTAACTAGAGTTGAATTTTTTTTTTTCTCTTTTTTGTTTGTTTGTTTAGAGTTGATTTTTTTTTTTTTTTCTTTCCGTGACCGGCGCTCAGCCAGGGAGTGCACCGGTCATTCCTATATAGGATGTGAACCCGCGGTGGGAGTGTCGCCGCGCTGCTAGCGCAGCACGCTACTGAGTGCTCCACGGGCTCAGCCCTAGAGTTGAATTTTAAGTAGGACTTGGATGACTATCTCTGATTTGACTCAGTCTCTGTCTGTTCTACCATTTGTCATTTTACACCTAACCTTTCTATTGTTAAATGTAGGAATTGTGCCAGGAATCCTAACATCTGGAATTCAGGGGGGATGCTTTCTGTTTACAAAGCACTGTATTTAAGGTGCAACTTAGTTTTTTTGGTTATTTTGTCTGCCAAATTTAATGGGAATATTGAATATTGCATAACATTTAGAGTTCTCTTAGCTTTTTAAACAAACGTTATAAAGTGAGATCAGTATGTAGAAAACAAGCCAAAGGTCGAGTTTGAGAAACTTTTCAACTGTGTTATTCATTAATATTTTGCCTTTGATTTGTTTTCCCCAGTTCATATTCTGCTTATCTCATTTTTTTTGTTTTGTTTTTGTTTTCAGTGATGATCACATAAAGTTTTTCTGCTTTCAAGTATTGGAACATCAAGTTAAATACAAGTAAGGCCTTTCTTACTGTTTTGACTCAGATTTGTGGGGAGAGGCCATTTTTTATTTAGTTTTTCCCTCTTTGAGGAAACCATAATTCAGGTTGTAAATTGACAGTGTATAAGTCACATCCAAATTATAGATACGCCAAAGTGTTTTAAAAATAAATTTAGTTGGTTACATATAAAAAGCTAGACATTTTTACAGAAAAATCTAGATTTCAAGCTTCTGTGGAAAAATTAGAAGATGTAGCAATACCGGGACTATTTTTCTACATAACAGATCTCTGTTAGAGTTGAGTGGCAGCATGGGCATTTGTGTTCAGAACTCCTGCCTTAATTAAGGACAATGAATCATTGCTGAGAGGACTGTTAGTTTGCCCTGTTGATTTATTCTGTAGACTACAGACCTCAGAATACGAGTGTGTTTCCATTTGAAAAATTGTGTAGCTGTCACTTTGTTTCAACATGAACTGAACCACAAATCAAAGATTGATACTGATACCTTACCTGCCACTCCCATTCCTATCTTTTCTTTAAATTAGTAATGAGAGGCATTATCAATTTATTTTAGGAAACTTTAGGTAATTGAGTACTACACAGATCTTCCCTTTCAAATACATGAAGCTGTTACTTTTCAAAACCACAGACACCAAATATAACCATTATTCTTTTCTTTTCTCTGTTTTCAACAGATACTCAGAACTAACCGCTGTTCAACAACAACTAATTAGGGAGACTCTCATATCTTGGCTTCAAGCTCAGGTAAACTAGTTTTGTTCAGTACCTCAAATTACCACATCCACATGTTTAAATTTTTATTTTTGCAAGAATTTGCAACTTTATCTCAAAGATTTTGATCATTTATCCTCCATTTGATTCTGTAGCTTTCTTTAAAAGTGCTGGTGTTGGCACTTTTAGATGGGTAGATGAAAACTTAGCAATAATTTAAAATTATATCAATAACTGAACCTTTCATACTTTCCATGACACACTGTGGAAATTTTGGTTTTAATTTTTTTTTTTTAACTACTTGGCAAAAGCTCCTTTTCTGTTTGGCTCCCAGAGGTGTCCTCCCGGACAGCCTCTTCACAAGGGCCTGTTTCAGGGGTCAGTAGAGTTCTCTATCCACAGCATGTTCTTCTTGCTTAATTTTAGCTAATCTGAACAGAGAAAGTAGTTGTATGGCTAGAGTTTTATTTTTCTTAAAAAGCAATAGGTAGAATAAAAATAATTGAATTTTTTTCTTAGGAGAAATCATAGCAACTATTCAAACTCTGTACATGAAACTTTTCTGTAAAAGTATTTGAATGAGAAGTAACCATTAGAACCTTTGTTCATTTGATTTTTCTCTATATGGCCAGTCACTTAATTATGTTGATAATTTTAAGTTTGTTGAACAGCTAATCTGGACCATGTTGAATTTTGGTGGGATTTTGCCTATTAATGATAATAGGGAAACAATGTGTTTTTGAGTCTTTTAAATTTACTTTTAATTTCATGGACTATTTCTTTGTCAGATGCTGAATCCTCAACCAGAGAAGACCTTTATAAGAAATAAAGCAGCCCAAGTCTTTGCCTTGCTCTTTGTTACAGAATATCTCACTAAATGGCCCAAGTTTTTTTTTGACATTCTCTCAGTAGTGGACCTAAATCCAAGGGGAGTAGATCTGTATCTCCGTATCCTCATGGCTATTGATTCAGAGTTGGTGGATCGTGATGTGGTGCATACATCAGAGGCAAGTGACTTCCCATTAATTTTTAGTTCTTAATGTAGATTGTATAGAAGATAATGGGCACATAATAAAACGAGTGGGAGATCTTTTTTTTTTTTTTTTTTGAGACGGACTTTCTTGAGAATAATTATAAACTTACCCAACATTATAAATTTTGTTTTACAAAGGAACTAGAACTTGATTTTTTTTTTTTAGATATAGGTTGAAATTAGAGTATTACATTAGATTTTTACAACTAGGCAAACACTTTCTCCAGTGAAATACAAGATTGATTTTGGTCTACGGATTTGTTGAGAAATTTAGTCTGTATTTAATACTGCTTTATAATTCCTGAGTAAAAAAGAAGCATTGCTTATGAGTTATCAGTGCTGGCTGCTTCTGTATTCTCAGTCACAAAGTCCACCACTTTAGTCTTTCTCTGTTTTTTTCATTAACCTGTGTAAATATTCTCCTTATTGTTAAAGGACACAATAGAAATAGCTTCAAGCATGTATAATAATTTAAGGTCATTGTATTTGAAAATATTTGTAACTCAAAGGGTGTTATTATTGTGCATTTAAGTAAATGCCATATTCTTAATAGTTTGTGTCATGTTTACATAATATTGAGAAATAACTTACCACGTGCTTAAGATTTCTAAGTAATGCCTATTTATAGTTTGTATTTAATAAGAAATTAAGTCTGGCGCTGAGGAATAGAACAGAAAGAGGAAATACAGAGAATCACAGGATATGATTTTAGAGCTGATAAATAGGAAATAGTGGCAGGGAATGCATTAACAAGTCTGGAAGGTTAGTGTCAAGGACGTTACCATGTACATCTATTCAGATGTCAAACATTTTGTGAGGTAATCTATGTTGAGTATTTTGTATTCTGTTTTGTTTTTTAGGAGGCTCGTAGGAATACCCTAATAAAAGATACCATGAGGGAACAGTGCATTCCAAATCTGGTGGAATCATGGTACCAAATCTTACAAAATTATCAGTATACTAATTCAGAAGTTACATGTCAGTGCCTTGAAGTAGTTGGGGCTTATGTCTCTTGGATAGATTTATCTCTTATAGCCAATGATAGGTAAGTATGCCTGTAATTTTTTTAGTATAAGCCTGCAAAGTATGTATCTAATATCCATGAATTTGAAAATGTTCTACCAATTTTATTCCCTTTACCAGGTTTATAAATATGCTGCTAGGTCATATGTCAATAGAAGTTCTACGAGAAGAAGCATGTGACTGTTTATTTGAAATTGTAAATAAAGGAATGGATCCTGTTGATAAAATGAAACTAGTAGAATCTTTGTGTCAAGTATTACAGTCTGCTGGGTTTTTCAGCATTGACCAGGTCAGCAAATTTATGTATAAAGTTTTGAAAATTATTAGAACAAACTAGGGCAGGTAGTAACTTATATATAATAATAGCTTTTTCTTTTTCTTATGTTGGAAACTCCTTGAGTTAATAATAATAATAGAACAGTGTATCCAGGAGCCCTAATGTTACCTGTAGCATTTATCTTGGACAGTTGATTATACCTGTTCTTAAACTTGAAGGTCTGGGATGGTTCCTGCTGTTGTACATTTCTTACAAACTCCCAGGTGATGCTGACAGTTTTGGTCCATGGACCATACATTGAGTAGCAAGGGCCTATATCATTTACGTGATGATGCATTTTGACCAAAATTATACTCAGTAATTATAAATGTGTGTTTTCATCATTTTTTTAATCTTAACTCATTTGAGCTGTTAGAGTTTAGCCCCAAGAGAGTGGGGGCTCCCAGTGTGGTAAGTTAGTAGTTTTGAAAGAGAATTTAAAGGTTTTTATTTTAATATTAGCTGTGACAAAGAATTACTAAGAAATCTTTGTAGTGACAATATGTCATTTATATGGCCTTAGTATTTTTCTTGCTTACAGACTAATAGTAGCATTTTCTTAAATTTCTAATAATTGCTTATTTAGTCCCTGATAAAAGACCTAAAATGGCAAAAGTAGAGCCTCTATCAATAGAACAGCATAAAGGTAATTAATGAAATAATCTGTTTGAGTTTTGGCTCTAACACTGATATGACTTGAGGTAGGAAATTGTAATAGCAGTTGTCTGTCCTTGTTGGATAGTTGAGGCTCAAATCGTATCAGAAAGGAGTTATAAATTGTTATATGTACTATAATGTAGTAGCATTAACTTTGGTAGAGCATGTTTATTAAATTCAACAGTTTAGAGAGGAGAAGGTTCTGAAATCACATCTCTTTAAGCTTTCATAAAGCTGGTAATGTCTGTGTGACTATAATCAATAAAAATAGTTACTTTCATGATTACTAAAGGACAATAATAGTAGCAGAATTCAAATTCTAAAAATTCCAGTCAAAATGGTAGAATTGTTAAATGTCTAGTGTCAGTTTAAAATTGAATCCTGCAATTGGCACTTGAATCATTATAATGTTTGAGTTTGCCCTCTTACTCTTAGATAGTGGTATTAAATTGAGGTCTATCTTGATTGCTTATAGGAAGAAGATGTTGACTTCCTTGCCAGATTTTCTAAGCTGGTAAATGGAATGGGACAGTCATTGATAGTTAGCTGGACTAAATTAATTAAGAATGGGGATATCAATAATGCTCAAGAGTCACTACAAGCTATTGAAACAAAAGTGGCGCTCATGTTGCAGCTACTAATTCATGAGGATGACGACATCTCCTCTAACATTATTGGGTTTTGTTATGATTATCTTCATATTTTGAAACAGGTAAGGCCTTTTTTCTTTTTGTCTCATAGATAATATAAAGTCATGGACAATTGGAAAATACAGGAAAAATGGAAATAAGAAAATAGCCATAATTCTACTACCTAAAGACATTTACTGTTAAATATTATTGTATTTTCTTCTTCTTCTTTTTTTTTTTTTTTAAACTTAGCCAGAAAACAGGAGTGGCTAGGTTCTAAAATTTACTAGACTAACAAGCTTGAGAGTTAGTTGTAGGCTTAGGTTATTTTTTTTATCTTGACCCTGTATTTATTTTTAAAGACAGTAGAAATTTTGTTAAGCATGGTTCATTATTTTAATTACATATACATCATTTTTTATAAACAATTTTTTACAATTAAGATTTTCTCCCAGTTGCTTCCAATAAGAACTTAAGATGTAGGTGGTATTAGTTTCCATATTATAGCATGAAGCATTTTAAAGTATTAGTAACTTCTCATTATGATATTAGATGAGGAGACATCTCTATTTTATTTGCATTGGATTAAATGAAACAAGCCAAGCTTAAAATAATTTTTTCCAAAATGAGTTTAACTTCTGTTTTATTGTTACGCACACACATAATGTGTGTGTGTGCATAGTTTAAGAAATTTTAGGCAATGTGAAAAGGTATGATAACTTGGTAATCTCACTGTGTGGGTGTGGGTATGTGGCTGGCTGGTATAGGGATCAAATCCTGGACCTTGGTGTTATCAGTACCACACTCTAACCAACTGAGCTAATGCCAGCCTCCCGCTAAGTATCTCTTAATGGATTTCTAGACTTGTTTCGCTTTATTTAAAAGCAAGATGATTTCATCCTTTACTGTCCTATAACCTGTTGCTTTGCCTGCCATGGATTTGTCACCCCTCTTCCCCTGGGTGATGGAGCCACAAAAAATTACTCAAAGCCCAACTCTTCTGAGCAGTGAGAAGCCCCGAAGTGGTGAATCTCCCGGAACTCTCAAGACAGGCATTTTTTTCATTTGGGAAATTAACCACAAATTGGGGTTCTCTTCCTGCATTTATTCTCCAGACCAGGAAGTTACAGGAACAGAACATACGTGGGGTTATAGTTTAACAATATAGGCTGGTAACATTCAGTAAAACAAGCAAGATGACATTCCATAAGGCAATTAAAGAGATTCACCAACACAAGCTTGATTTTAGCAAACATTTTCTTTTCTACATACTTCCTACAGCAATTTCTTTAGCATATTTAAACTGCATTCAAGCAGTTTTCTTAACACATCTAAAGAACAATCAGTAGGTTGAATAGTCAATAGTCATTCAAGCCAGAATCAAACCAGCAACCTAAAACAAAGTACACAATCCCATCTGTAAACAGTGATTAGAATTGATTAGATGGCTTTTGCCAAACTTATTTATGGACTTTCGTCCCCTACTCAAGCCTTTTGGCTCATTCATGCATTACCTAAAAATCCTATTCTTAGATCAAAGGAGAATCAAGATTTCTAACCCACTACAATAACCTGCTTTTTTACTGAATACATTATAGGTATTTTTGAAAATCAAATTCATCTACATGTATTAACCTACATGTCTAGTTATTTACTAGAAACAGAATTGCTAGATTTTAGGTTAGATACATTTTAATTATAGACAGGTGTCAAACTGCCCTCCAAAAGCTGTGTGCATGTTTTTAAAGCTCTTGATTGATTGGAACAATATTCTTATAAGCAAGTATAACTTTTGGAAACCTAATAAATTGTTACTTACTTTTTAACAGCTTACAGTGCTCTCGGATCAGCAAAAAGCCAATGTAGAGGTAATTGACTTCTCTATGCATCTTTTAAACCTATGATAGATTTCTTTGTTAGCAGTCTGCCTTGAAATGTAGCGTTATTTCAAATTATAGTCATGCGCCACATAACAACATTTTGGTCAACAGTGAACTACGTATATGGTGGTGGTCCCATAAGATTATAATACTATATTTTTATTGTGCCTTTTCTTTATTTAGATATGGTTGGATACACAGAAACTTACTGTATTACAGTTGCCTGCAGTATTCAGTACAGTAACATGATGTACGTGTTTATAGCCTAGGAACCATAGGCTATACCATATAGCATAGGTGTGTAGTAGGCTATACCATCTAGGTTTGGGTGACTACACTGTATGATGCTCACACAAGGATGAAATCACCTAAGTGTCCATTTCTCAAACCATATCCCTGTCATTAAGCAATGCATAACTGTATATCAGATTAAAGGAGACTGATTTGACAAAAGCTATTTTATTCTTAATTTTAGGCAATCATGTTAGCCGTTATGAAAAAATTGACCTATGATGAAGAATATAACTTTGAAAATGAGGTAAGAATTTTTGCATTGAGTAGATAAATTAGTTTTAATTTATTGTTTACTTTCATAAAATTAATGTTTCAAGTTGTTATTGTTTTGGGGCCCTTTAGAACACGAAGTATTTGAAAAATTAGTCCTGTTTATATTGATGTTAACCTTGGACAAAATTAATGGAAGCCTCTTAATCCTTCATTTTTGATATTTTGTCCTTTAACAAATCTTTAAAAACACTTTGTAGTGTTGAGTTTAGTAAAATATTGACAGTATTATTGGTGGTCATATCTCACTTTGTATCTATTAAGAGTGATGAGTTGAGGGCCCAGTCAGTGGGACTTGAGTTATAGTCTGTATGGAGAGTGGGAATGAGGCACTTTACTGTCGGGACTGGTCTGGTTAGAAGTCTCTTCCAGTTTGCTAGTGGGTCAGTTCCCCGTGAAACACAAGGGCCATCAGGTGCTTTCTAGAGGCTCAGTCATGGCATGTGTTGTTTAACTGTGTGCTCAAGTATTCTGTTCCCTACCCTCAGGCATTCAGAAACTTTGGCCTGTAAAAAGATAGTAGTGATGATGACCCACACACACTAAGCACTTAGGATGTGCTAGGCTCCTAATATTTTATATCTCCAATCATACATTATTATTACCATTTTGTACAGTGGACACTGAGATAGAACAAGAATAAAGAAGGTACCAGAGGTCTCAGAGCCCAGTGTGAACCCATTTTTGTTCTAGACTCTTGTCCTTACCTGTTGCTAGCTTTTGAGGTCTACTGCTGTGTTCAGAAATAGCTTATTTGTGAGCAGCAGAGGAAAAGCTATGAAGCATAGTAAGTTTTCCTATATAAATAAACACTTAGGAAAAAATAAAAGTGTAAAATTTGAAAATGAGAAAACTGGGGGAGAACTGAACATTTATATGAGTTTTAAGTTTTTAAGATGAGGATTTTAAACTATATCATAGGGTGAAGATGAAGCCATGTTTGTAGAATATAGAAAACAACTGAAGTTACTGTTGGATAGGCTTGCTCAAGTTTCACCAGAGTTACTGCTGGCTTCTGTTCGCAGAGTTTTTAGTTCTACACTGCAGTAAGTTTGTTACCGGTTTTGTTTTTTTTGTTTGTTTTGGTTTTTTTAAGAGATGACTGTTAAGGGGATCTTAACCCTTGACTTCATGTTGTCAGCACCATGCTCTCCCAAGTGAGCGAACCGGCCATCCCTATATAGGGATCCGAACCCGTGGCCTTGGTGTTGTCAGCACCACACTCTCCCAAGTGAGCCATGGGCTGGCCCTATTGTTACTGTTTTTGTAATAAGCCCCCCTCTTTCCTTTGCTCCCTGATGATAGTCTAGAATGAGTGATTCATATGACTTATTAATCCATTACTTACCAAGATTACTTATTAAATAAGATCATGTGTGTGTCTCTGGAAACAATGCACTTGTCTCCTTTATTTGTCTTGCTTCTTTCTACTTTTTTGATATACATTATGTTGTCTGGCAAAATTAACAACTGCTATGACTTTTTAATAATTAAAGAGGCTTTTGTTGATGTCTTTTTATCCCATGCATCACTAGTTGTGTAAAAAGTTTATGTTCAGATCTCATTGACATACTATACCTTGGTAGGAATTGGCAGACTACACGGTTTATGGAAGTTGAAGTAGCAATAAGATTGCTGTATATGTTGGCAGAAGCTCTTCCAGTATCTCATGGTGCTCACTTCTCAGGTGATGTTTCAAAAGCTAGTGCTTTGCAGGATATGATGCGAACTGTAAGTATACTGAAGGTATTTTATTTTGAACATAATTTTCCATTTTCACTATAAGCTAAGGGGAGTAGTTTCTTAATTGTTACAGTTTAGTATCTGTTAACACTGGGGCATTTTGATGTTGCAATAAATAAGGGTAGGTTTCTTAACTTTTTCCTTCTCTAGCTGGTAACCTCAGGAGTCAGTTCCTATCAACATACATCTGTAACATTGGAATTCTTCGAAACTGTTGTTAGATATGAAAAGTTTTTCACAGTTGAACCTCAACACATTCCATGTGTACTAGTAAGTATACATTTTACTCTGGATTTTTATTTTCCATGTATTTCAGCTAATGAACAGATAATATTCTATCTTTCCTCTAACTTTTCTCAGAGCCAAAAGCTCTCAAAAATTCTTGAAACATTGAAACTAAACCCCCTCCTTCATTTTTTTTAAAATAGACACTTTCTGTCTAATTAGTCATCTAAAGCAAGTGCTCAAGGGCCAATTTGCGCATAGTATAGAATTACTTGTATGTGGTCCCTGCCTTCTAGGAGCTAAGAAGTAAATTTGATGTGAACAAAAATGTAGCATGACAAGTGTAATGAAAGCCTTGATTAAGTGCAGAAATAGTGAAAGTGTCTCTGTTTCTTTAGATGGCTTTCTTAGATCACAGGGGTCTGCGGCATTCTAGTGCAAAAGTACGGAGTAGAACTACTTACCTGTTTTCTAGATTTGTCAAATCTCTCAAGTAAGTATAAAATTTCAGTTATAATGTATATCTTTTTTTTTACGCTATTAAAGAAACATGAATTATTCCTAAGAGCTTGTGGTAGATTTGTTTTTTTCTGTTCTAAGGCATGTTTCTTTTTATGCTACAACTTATTTTCTTGCTTGTGGGATAATTTGTTCAACACTAATAAGTGGTTTGTTTGCATGCTTTCAATATGTAAGACCTGTCATCACTAATGACTATCATTGATTATTTAACAATTTAATTGCTGTGGATCCCTATATAGCTTCTCTAAAATTCTAAAGAATATATTTCTTGAAAATACATTTTTAACCTAATCTGTTTTGTATTATTTTTTACGAGTACATTTTTTGGTATGAAAACTCGTTATTAGATTTATGAGATTGCAAGAGGTCATTTTTTAAACATTAATCGTAGGGTGACGTCTTAGTAATCAAAAGTGACTACCCTAAATCTAACTTTTTCTTATTTCTGTCTTAAAGGGGGATTTGGTATTGTAGCAATTTTCCAAGCACTATTATTAATTGTGATTGTCATTTTTGCCTTTATTCAGTAAACAAATGAATCCTTTCATTGAGGACATTCTGAATAGAATACAAGATTTATTAGAGTTTTCTCCACCTGTAAGTATCTATTCTTCCGAGGTGTTTTCCCCAAATATTGAGGCAGCATACACCATTAGCCACTTGTGGGCATTTTTTTAAAACTGGTAGTTGGGCGCGCGCGCGTGTGTGTTAAAGGGTTGGTTAGCACTATTTAACAAAATTCTGTTGATAAAGTAATATGTTGATAAAACATAATAATGGAAAGGAATTAAGAGTTGACTGATACATTTGGCAGCATGGGGTATAGTCTGCTCTCTCTGTACATAAAATGTTGTTGAAGTATTTTACGGAAAAGAAAAAATTTATCTTCTAAATTGTTCTCTATTTAGTAGTATAATCACATATTAGCCATTCTCAGCAACTACTACTGTTAGAGCAAAGTGTTTCTGGGTAACTTCAGATTGATCTGAATATTTTGGGGTCCATTTCACTAGAAAGATTTGTTGAGGTACTTTGTAAATACATTTTGACTTACATGTGTTTTTGAGTAAAGCAAAATACTGCCACTCATTTAATAAAAGTTACTACTACAGGTGCCACTTGAAAAGTGTTAAGCATAAAATAGTTTTGATTTTTTTAAGTAAGTGTCAGTATTTAGGTTACGAAGATTATGTGATTTCACTGCATGAAAGGCTACTGGCGAATTATGTCATTGATTTATCTTTGCATATGACAGAAACCACCGTATTAAAGAACTTCATCCAGTTAATTCTAATGATTTTGGCATTTCACACTGACCCATAAGACTTAGGCATTCAAGAAGCCATTTTGTCTTACAGATAATGGAAATTTTTCATGTTTTTCATGCAGTACATATAAACGAGGACTTGTACTATACCTCCAGTTCTTTCTCAGTATATAAAAACACCTGATTCAAATTGCTCTTCTGAATATTGACTATTTAATAGGGCTATGAGTACCCATTTTGAGAGGACCCTGTATTTACCCAGCCACTTCATCTTTGTGTTCTCAACTCCTTGAGCAGTGATAAGTCCCAGCAGGTATTTAGTAAATGCATTAGTTACTTTTAAATAGGGACATTTTTCTCAAGGGATGGAGAATTCTTTCATAGTAAAACCACCACATAATTTATCTGGTTTTATATAATTTCTTAATGGGGAATTTTAGTGTTGGACCTAAGGAGGACTTGGATTTACTTCTCCACCTTCCCACCCCAGCTTCTCTGAGTGCATACATGTAAAAAACGAAACAAAACAAAACCTGGTAATAAAAGTTGACCAGTGTATAGAATGTTTGCTTGTGCTTGCATGAGACCTATTTTTTCCATTTTCAGTCTTATTTTCATAATGTTCTATAGTAACAAGTGTTGTATGTGTGTGTATATACATATATTGTGCAGTTTGGGTTATTAAACACTTCAAAATATTAATTTGTGTGGCCTTTATACTAACAGTCAAAGCACTTTTGCATACCTCATGTACAACTGAACACTCATAATAATCTTAAAAAAAAAAATTGTTAAATTTGTATGCCTTATAACAATCTTACAAACAAGATTTTTACAAAAGGGAAACAAGTCTAATAATTATGTGAACATTTGCAAATTCTTGTCAAGGCTATAATTGGAACCATGATCAGTTGACCTCTAATTCGGTTTTCTTTCCATTATATGGTCCTTGGAGAAGATTTGGTATTTTGGGGTTTTTTTTTTTAAAGGATGACAGGTAAGGGGATCTTAACCCTTGACTTGGTGTTGTCAGCACCATACTCTCCCAAGCGAGCTAACCGGCCATCCCTATATAGGGATCCGAACCTGTGGTCTTGGTGTTATCAGCACTGCACTCTCCCGAGTGAGCCACGGGCTGGCCCCAGAAGATTTGTTTTTATAAGACTAAAAGATATAAAAGAAGGTTTGTTTTATATCTACTTTTTAACAATGAGTTGATGTGATAGATTACATCTCCTGTCCATCTTACACTTATTCTGATTAAATGAGATGAACTCAAAAAAGAGAAACTTCAATAAGACTGAATTTCATTCTAGGAGAATGGTTACCAGTCCTTGTTGAGCAGCGATGATCAATTATTTATTTATGAGACAGCTGGAGTGCTGATTGTTAATAGCGAATACCCAGCAGAAAGGAAGCAAGCTTTAATGAGGAATCTGTTGACTCCACTAATGGAGAAGTTTAAAATTCTGTTAGAAAAATTGATGCTGGCACCAGATGAAGAAAGGCAGGCTTCTCTAGCAGACTGTCTCAACCATGCTGTTGGATTTGCCAGGTGAGCATAATTGCAGTTAATGTTGTAAAGTGTTTGCCTGTACAAGACTGGGCACACGTGTGTTTCCAAAGCTGGATTGTTGAGAGAATTGTCTAAACCTTTCTTTACTAAATCGAGTGAATTGGAAGACTTAGCTGAGAAAAAGAATAGAGCACATACCATTCTGCATTTTTACTCTGACAACTGTCTGAATCTTCAGCTCCTTTGACTTCTTTGGTATAAACTGATTGTGTGTTTAAGGGAATTAGCTAAAGTGATTATATACCATTTGTGTGTTGGGACATCCTAAATTGGTCTTGGTACCTTAAAGGGAAGGTCCTGAGGCTTCTCTTTAATGGTTACATTTGTGTCTTGAAGACCACCCAAACAGCCATTTTTTCCTCACTACTTATACTTTTTATTGGCAAACAATAACAGCAATGAAATTTATAGTGATTGCTAATTAGATAGAGAAGTTGTTCTGCAGGCTACTTCAGGGCAAGAGCTAGATATTAGAGAGGTGGTATAAATAACTTGATTCTGAAGATTGTTTTCTAAGTTTAAATGGGTAGTTTGCAGGTTGTCTAGTACAGCCTAATCATAATAAGTGGATTTTTTCTTTTTCTGCATACTTTATCAGTAGAATTTTACTAAGACATTTACATGGACTCATATTGCAAGTATTATATTAACTATAGCTCATTCATTTAATCTGAGTACATTTGTTCTAGAAAGGTAACTGGAAGCAATAGTTTACCAATAACCAAATTAGCTAAACGTGGAAGTAATTGTGACATGGAAAATAAAGAATTGGTTTCTTAGTTCTGTCAACTTTATAATTTGTTGTGCATTGTTTCTGATTACTCCATAACACTTCTAAAGGGTAAAGTTGAATGTAGTTGCCTGATTTTTGCTTTATACAGTCGAACCAGCAAAGCTTTCAGCAACAAGCAAACTGTGAAACAGTGTGGCTGTTCCGAAGTTTATCTGGACTGTTTACAGACATTCTTGCCAGCCCTCAGTTGTCCCTTACAAAAGGATATTCTCAGAAGTGGAGTTCGCACTTTCCTTCATCGAATGATTATTTGCTTAGAGGAAGAAGTTCTTCCGTTCATTCCATCTGCCTCAGAACACATGCTCAAAGATTGTGAAGCAAAAGATCTCCAGGAGTTCATTCCTCTTATCAATCAGATTACAGCCAAATTTAAGGTACCACAAATCTTCAGAGCTCTGAGGCTCTTCTGACTTAAAAGATAAGATGTATTTATCTCTAGGCATGTTTTGATATTTGTCCTTAATTTTTTTAAAAATATGAGTTACTTCAGACATGGGTCATGTATTTTTACCATCCCTAATATCTCGCACACTGCCTGACACAAAGGTCATGCTTAATAGATGTTTTAATAAAAACAGACCTTATCTGCTCTGTGTAGCAGAAGAAAACGACTAGTCTTTGTTTTAGAAAAGCAAATAAAAACCATATTGAGTACTAAATGTCTAAAGAGGTAAGTAAAAGGCACTATAATTTGGGTGCTCAAGCCAGGAGTTTGAAAATAATTCAGTATGCTAAAATTTAAGCCTGGTATAAGCTGGCTAATAAAAATGGCTTAGCATTTACATAGTGCTTTCTGTGTTCAGAATCAGTTCTAAACATTCTTTGTACATTAACTCATTTGATCCTTATAATAAGTAGGAGGTGTAGGTATTTATATCTTATAGATGAGAAAACTGAGGCACAGAGAAGTTAAGAAATTTACCGAAGGGTGTATAAAACCCAAGAGTTCAATCATATAAATTAATTGATAATGTAACAATAGAATATATTTTTTGAGAATTTAAGTTTGAAAATAATCCATGGCAATATTTGATTGTTAAATATACTGGACCGCATGTTATTTTAACCTGAGTCTTAGGCTGTAAGGGTTAAACTTAATGATCTTGAGGCTTTCAGTAATGTGTATGTTATATAGATTTTTTCTTAACATTGATACTTGCTAACTGAATTAGGTAAATATATATTCTAAATAGAAACTCTGGAGAAAGACCTTACATAAAAATTATTTTTCTAAGTTTCATATTCATTTTCTTACTCATTTCTGGAGTAGTAATAGTTGTTTCTTATCTTCAGATACAGGTATCCCCATTTTTACAACAGATGTTTATGCCCCTTCTTCATGCAATTTTTGAAGTGTTGCTCAGACCAGCAGAAGAAAACGACCAATCTGCTGCTTTGGAGAAGCAAATGTTGCGGAGGAGTTACTTTGCTTTCCTGCAAACAGTCACAGGCAGTGGAATGAGTGAAGTTATAGCAAATCAAGGTGGGATGCATGCCATGCCTGATTTGTCTGTCTAAGTCCTTGTCACAGTTGTACATCTATATGAGCAAGAGCAGGTTGAAATAATGATGAAACTTGTGAAGTAGTTGTATGTTGGCCCCTAGGATGACAGTTCATTATTTTCAGGCTGGGAATCAATCACTTTCACAGCACCTCAAAATTTATTTGTATTCAGTTCTTTATTTCCCAAGGCAGTATTCTTTAATTGGTTTTTAGGAATATAAATAGCATGTTAACCACTTATCAGACTTCACCTGACAATTGAGTCTTACTGGCCAATTTGCCAGTTTGAAATTAAAAGTAAGTGGGAATTTATAGCTCATAATTGAGAATACTGCTGCATAGGAAATCCAGAGGGCAAAATATCTAGGAAATACTGGTTTTTCAATGTTTAATGCTTAAAATTTAGGTGACCAGTTAATAAAAATCAAGGGATCTTACCAACTCTGTAAATACTTTTTGACTTATTACTGTATATGAAACAAGAGCTTCAGGTTGCCTTTCTAGTTCTTTTTTAAATTAAACTCAGGTTTTTCTCTTTAGGTGCAGAGAATGTAGAACGAGTGCTGGTTACTGTTATCCAAGGAGCAGTTGAATATCCAGATCCAATTGCACAGAAAACATGTTTTATCATCCTCTCAAAGTTGGTAGAACTCTGGGGTAAGATCATTTCTTTTTAGCCTTTATTCCCCAACCTGTTTCATAAGACTCTTCTAGATGAGATGGAACCCTGGTCCTAACAGACAGGAACTGGGAGTTGATTTTCCTGGTGATGAATTAGTTGACTTTCTTTTTTATACAAGATGAAAATTTGAATTCTCTTGACAGGAGGTAAAGATGGACCAGTGGGATTTGCTGATTTTGTTTATAAGCACATTGTTCCTGCATGTTTCCTAGCACCTTTAAAACAAACCTTTGACCTGGCAGATGCACAAACAGTATTGGTAAGCACCTAGGATTCTTCGTATACCTTGTGTAGATACTGACAATTTCTTCTTTAATGCTAGGTTGATTATATTATGTTTTATTATTTTTGGTTTTTGTTTTTCTAATTTAATGATTCAAATTAGGACTTATTTTTTTAAAAGGTTGATGATAGCTTCTGGACCTTTTGTGAATTCTTATTGAATTCCAGTGCTAAAGTTGAATATATAAAATTCAGCTCCTTCAACTTTAACAACCAAGATTCTTTTTCTAGGACCATGAAAGGGTACATGATGCAAATATTTTTTTTAAATTGAGTTGTTAGTTTCCTCCTCCTACTCTAATTTTAGAACTTATTCTTAGTGGTTTTCTCTAACCATTAAGAGCATTACATGGTAACTTTTCCCCCACATATATGATAGTTCCCCAAATCTTATCTTCAGAATACTTCATGTCAAACAGTTCCCTTTTCTCACTTTCCTACAACCTAGTAAGAGCTGGATTTCATACTTGTAATTTACTACAGTAAGACAGCATTTTGTATTTTTCTGTTTTCTTCTTTTTCTATCCAACCCACTTATTCCACCTGCCTGTTACCTTTCCTCAAAGGTAAACATTTCCCTGGACAGTGGCCAAGTAAATGAAAAGTTGGATCAGCAACCAAGAAGTGACCGTATTAAAATTCTTAAACTTGTTTTTCACAGGCTTTATCTGAATGTGCAGTGACACTGAAAACAATTCATCTCAAACGGGTAAGCTTTGTACTCCTCTTTATTTTCTTCTCATGTGTTAATATTTGTTATGGTTTTAATTGTGTTTGACTCATCTTGTTCTTGAAAGCTATATCTTTTATAAAAGGTCATTAACTTCAGTTCTTTTTCGGATATGAGGGAGGGATTGAATGAGGTTAGCAGTGTCTGTTATTGTCATTCATGTTTTGGGTAACAAGAAGGTTAAAATGTATGTTTGTTTTGGTTCGACAAAGGATTTGAAAAAAATTTTTTTTTTTTTTAGTTTTTTTTTTTTGTGGCATCTTTAAAAATTAGCATTTTTATTATTACAAATGGTAATTTTTCTTGGATTTGAAAAATCAACCAGAATTTCAGGATACAGATTTCACCCTCTAATAGGCTTCCTCACAGCCAGATTTCTTCAACTTCTTAGTATTACAAATAGAGCACTTCACTACTTTAGAACGTCCTCTTCTTCCTTGTCAATCTAATCATTTCTACAAATCATACATGATTCTGCATATTTTTAAGTAACTTGAATTGCTTGCCAGCATTTAAAAATTAGATACTTTTCTATTTTAAACAAAAATTCATATCCAATTTCTCTCAGTGGCAGAATGTCAACATAGGACTGGCATTTCCGCATAGCTTCAGTCAACTAAAGAGCAGCAGTTTCCCTCATGCCCTAAAAAGAACATGAGCTCTTGTTTGCCAGTCTCCATTCAGCCCACTCACTCATTTGAACTTGAGTTCTTGATTCTGATAGAGATTTGAAGTGTTTTTGATTCAGCAGCATTTTCTCAACTCCTGTTATGTGCTAGGGTGAGGGGGGTGTGTTTTCAAATAAAGATGAATAAAAAGTCCAATATTTATGGAGTTCATAATCAAGGGAGACTGATGCATAAATAACTCTCAATTGGGTTAAGTACATTAAGAAAGATGTATAAAATATTGTGGAATTAAAGCCAAATAAGCAATTTTGCCTAAGTGGGGGCAGTCTTAAACAGGCCATAGGCAAGAAGTGATTTTTTTTTTTTTTTTTTTTTTTTTGATAGGCCCTGAGACAAATGTAGATTGATTGGACTGACAAGAGAGGGAGCTGGCATTCTGGGAAGAGCTAAGTGGGTGTATGAAGACAGATCAGGTGTTACACAGTGGGTTTGGTGGGAAATAATAGTATTATCCTGTTTAGCTAAAGTATGGAGACAGAAGTAATCTAAAAAGTAAGATGGAATAAGGTTGTTGAAAGCCTTGCATTATGTGTGAAAAGTTGGGAAGTCAGTAGGCAACAGAGTTGTAATTTAGGATAGCTAGGTGGGGAAAAGTGCTCAGAGAGTAGATTGGAATAAGAGTCTGAGGCAGTTAGAATTAAATACTGATTTTGGAGTCCGCAGCATATAGTCATTCAAAGTGAAGTGGTAGGAATGAATGAGACTTTCTAAGACCAAGACAAAAAGAACCTTGGCTGAAGCAAAAGTGAAGAGAAAACTAGAAATAGTACCAAAGGTTAGAATATTATGAAAGCTAAAGGAAGAGAGTCTCAAGAGAAGAGATTGAGTGGCATTGTTGAATGCTAGAGTCAAGGAGGATGAAGAATGAAAAAAAACCCAGAAAGAATGGTATTTATAGTTCAGAAGTGTTTGTGTTGGCCATAGAAACCTAATTTATTTATTTATTTTTTATTTTTTATTTTTTTCTAAAAGATGACCAGTAAGGGGATCCTAACCCTTGACTTGGTGTTGTCAGCACCATGCTCTCCCAAGTGAGCTAACCGGCCATCCCTATATAGGGATCCGAACCTGTGGCCTTGTTGTTATCAGCACCACACTCTCCCAAGTGAGCCATGGGCCGGCCCTTAGAAACCTAATTTAAACACACAAGAATTGAGTCAAATGGTATTATATTTGAAAAATTTTTGCTTTTTGTTCTATTTTCTCATTCTTTTGACTTTCTTGAGGTACAAGTTTACCTTTCTGGATTCAAAAAAAAAAAAAACCTCTAAGTGGTAACAGTGGTGTTATATGAGATGATAGGCAATGCATAGGAAGTAAGCATAAAGAGGGTAAACTAAAGAAAAAGGTGAGCAGGAAAGTAGAAGGAATGTGGAAAACTTTCAGATCCAGTGTTACCTCTTCTTAATTAAGAACAGTTTTCCTTTAAAGTGACCTAGATTCATTAGGTTAGAGGGGCCAAGAGTCAAGGTAGAGGAGGAAACATGAAGAAATCCTTTCATTCAGAAGTAGGAATATTAAACAGGAGATCCAGGTGTTAATGCAGGGAAGAGTGCACTGAAGAGAGATGGATTGATTTCGTTTTGATAACTCTTACTTTTATTTTAGTTGGACCAGATTGAGATCATCAGCATAATAAAGCCTTTAAGTTAGAATCAAGTGTGAAAGAAATAACTTTTTAAAAAATTTTTTGAAGTATTGAATTTTGCTACATTTGCTTGAGGCCACACTCTCGGAAGAAACACATTGGTGTAGGGAAACCATTTTCACATTTTATCCTACATTCCTTTGTAGCTGTTGTAGCTGCTGGGAGTGGTTGGTGTTCAGAGTTTAGTTTGTGGAATTCTCCCTTCCTTCCACTAAGCTCACCAAAAAAAAAAAGCCAGAAAAACTATTATTATGGGTTTTAGCATCTGGAAATACTAGAAGATGGCCTCTATTGAAGAGCTATGGCTTTAGAAGTCAAGCCACCTGCTTTTTAGTAAAGGTTTCATCAGCAGCAGACTGGGCAACTTGCCTTCTGGTTCTTGGTTTCCTCATCTTTTCCATCTGGCTACTAAATTCCTGTTCCCTAGTTTATTTTACAGGAAAAAGAGGATGTGCTTTTGTTGCTATTATCTTATATGTGTTCTTGTATATGTTCAAGAACATGTTTTGTGTCTTGCTTGTATTTTAGTTTCTAAAGATAATGGTTGCCCTGGCACCAGCTGAAGGCTTCCCGCCATGCATTCACAGACACCCTATAATCCGCTCAGTGATAGACTGAACAGGAGCACCTTTCTTTGTTTTCCCCTTTAAGTCCATGGAAGCCTCTGGCGTTGTGATCTCCTGGATTTATAAGAATATTTGTTTAAGTCATCTTTAGCAATACTTAACACTAAGTAATGTTAACATGTAGTGAATGCTAAGTGCTATTCTAAGAGCTTTATCTTTCTTAATTCATTGAATCCTCACAATAACCTCGTATTTCAGATGGAGGAACTGAGGCTCAGAGAGGTTAAATAACTTGCCCAAGTTACCAGAGCTTCACATCTGGCAGTGGCCTGGCTCTAGAGTCTGTGTTCTTAATTACAATACTATATAGTCTTTAAAGTACTCATGTGTTGTTCTAGTTTCTTTTTATACACTACTAATGTCAAGAAAGAAAATAATGAAGTTATAATGATGTTTTAATCTTCAGGGCCCAGAATGTGTTCAGTATCTTCAACAAGAATACCTGCCCTCTTTGCAGGTAGCTCCAGAAATAATTCAGGTAAGAGTTGCTGTAGTGGATTTTGCTCTTAATTTAATTAAGGAAATGTGACTGTGCAGTTCAATCTAAATTTTGATTCAAGTAAGCAAAACTATTCAACTTGATGTTTTGGTTTATGTAGGATAGCAAGAGTACTTACCCTGGCGTTCAGACATCAGGGGATCTGTGAAGTCAAATGGGAAAAATTTTATATTTTTATTTTCACTAACCTCTAACAGAAATATTATTTCCTACCATTGTATAATACGGTGACAGATCACAGTAATAGCGTTACCTATGATTTTGTCACCAACAGAAATCACAGATATTTTCATATCACATAAGTTGCTGCAAATATCTCAGAACGTTGTTTATGCTTATCTCTATTTTGAAATTATAAGTTTTTAGGCAATATCACTGTACCTTGTTACCTAATTACTTAATAAGTCTTATTATTCTACCACACTTAAAATATTTTGATAACCATAATTCATTATAATTGGTTTCCTTTGTAATCCCATGTATTGTATTTTATGTGTTTTTAAAAAAACATTCTAAAAGGAGTCTTCCTCAGACTGCCAAAAGGGACCATAGCACATAAAGAACCTCTTTTCTGAAGATGTGTGCCAGATAGTTCATTGTACATATGCTAAGATCATCAATGCTTAATTTGTAAATGTGAAACTATATTTTGAGGAAAGTGGCTAGAAAGGTACCTTTTATTTTTGCAAATTTATCATTTGTATAATAGCACTGTTATTTTCTTGGCACATAGTTTTCCAGACTTCTTACGTGGTGGTACATGGAGCTAATGAGGTATCAAACTTTTAATTAAAAACAGAATTATGAGCTGAACCTGTGGCTCACTCGGGAGAGTGCAGTGCAGGGAGCACCGAGGCCGCAGGTTCGGATCCCATATAGGGATGACCGGTGCGCTCACTGGCTGAGCACAGTGCGGGCGACACCAAGCCAAGGGTTCTGATCCCCTTACCGGTCACAAAAAAACAAACAAACAAACAAACAAAAAAAAAAAACAGAATGACAATCTCTTGTGTAGACTTTAACATTTGTTTCTTCCTCAACAGTGTTTTGGTTATTTTATTTTACCATGGTAAGAACACTTAGCATGAGATATACCTTCTTAACCAATTTTTATATGTACAATACAGTATTGTTAATTATCAGGACAGTCTTGTACCTATACAACATTAGATAGACCTCTAGAACATATTCATCTTGCATAATTGAGACTTTATGCCTGTTGTATTAGTCCATTTTCTGTTGCTTATAAGAGTACCTGAAACTGGGTAGTTTATAAAGACACAAAATTTATTTCTTACAGTTCAGAAGCTGGGAAGTCCCCAGTCCAGGGGGCGCATCTGGTGAGGGCCTTCTTGGTGGTGGCTCTACAGTGAGGCAGGGTGTCACAAGGAGAAATGGCTGAGCAAGAAAGAGCTAACCTCCTTATTTGTTCCCCTTTTAAAGCCATCAGAACCATGCCCATTACTCCATGAATGGATCAATCCATTCACAAGGGCAAGGTCCTCACAATCTAATCATTTCTTCAAGGCCCCACCTTTCAATTGCCATAATAGAATTTCACACCCTCTTAATACTGTCACAGTGGGGATTAAGTTTTTAATACATGATCCTTTGGGAGACACATTCAACCCATAGCACTCGCTGATTAGCAACTTCCATTTTCTTCTCTCCCTGCTCCTCTTTATTGATGGTTTCCTCATTCTTCCTCTCGATTTTTGTTTATGTGCTTTATGATCTCCTTATTGCTTTTGGTCTCTACTTCCACCAGGACCTGCTCTCCATAGGAAGGGTGATGATGTTCTTAAGTATCATGATCTGCACCCAGGGGTTTTGGTATTGAATCTGACTGAGGTACTTATGTTGAAAAACACAGTTTTCTGATGCCCTTAACCCAGCTCCCTGTGTATGTTGTGATTGACTATTAAGACCTTCACTGAGTCCCTGAACACTACATCGCCTTGGCCCAGGTACTGCAGATGGAGAAGTGCCCCTGCATGGGCATGGCAGCAGCTGAACATCAAGGAGAAACAAGAGAGCATCAGATGCCACTGCCCCTGGTGGATCTCCACGTCTCTTCAGCACCATTTCCACTTCTAAATCGCTTTGGATAGTATGGACACTAGGAATGTTGAGTCTTCCAATCCATGAACACGGATGTCTACCAACAGTGTTTTTTAAAAGCTTATAATGCTGATTCTTAAGAGGCTTTGAAGGGCAGGCCCGTGGCTCACTTGGGAGAGCGTGGTGCTGACAACACCAAGTCAAGGGTGAAGATCTTCTTACCGGTCATCTTTTAAAAAAAAATAAAAAATAGGTTTTGAAAAAATTGAGAAATAAGGTAGATGTCACATAAGAGTAATTTATAATTACTCTTTTTTAATGAACTTAACTCATTTGTAATGAATTTATGATCTCATTTCATGACATACTACCTTTAATTTCAGAGATATTAATGACTTTCTTGGTTAACATTTGTTATATATAAGTAAACTTAATAGTTTAGTGAAACAATAAATTACTAATTACTCATGTCATCTTAGTGCCCATCAAAAGTAGAAATATACCATTCAATTTACAGCTAATACTCTTCTAGATTGCTAAATGTTTCATATATGCCTTGTATTAGTCCGTTTTGTGTTGCTATAACAGAATACCTGAGACTGGGTGATTTATCAAGAAAAATGAAATGTATTGCTTAGAGTTTCTGAGGCTGAGAAGTCCAAAGTCCATCTGGTGATGGCAACAGTGACCCAGGGGTCTCACATTTCAAGACGGTGGAAGCGGAGAGAGCAGGGAGAGCAAGAGAGACAGTCTCTCCTCTTTTAAAGCCTCTCAGAACCACACCCCTGACCACCATTTTTAATCCATTCACTACTGCATGGTCCTACAATCCAATCATCTCTTTAAGGCTCCACCTTTCAATTGCCGTAATAGGATTTCCCATCCTCTTAACAGTCACAGTGGGGGCTAAGTTTCTAATACATAAAACTTCAGAGACACAATTCAAGTTTCAGGTAGTTTGGTGGTGGAGACATAATTCAATCTACTACATGCCTTATGCCTTATGTTCTGACAACACTTTTTGCAGAATTTTAGTAGAGAGAATCATCTCTTTTGGTCTAGCTCAGCTCAGTTACCCCTCTTATTACATGAAAACAGCCATAGCATTGTAGTGTTTGTCCCACTCACACTTCTGGGGCTTGAGTCTCCCTTGTTTAGGAGAGCCATCTTCTCAAAAGTCAATGCAGCCTGTCTGACAAGTACAACATTTGAAAATGTCATATAGGGCAGGCCCGTGGCTCACTTGGGAGAGTGTGGTGCTGACAACACCAAATCAAGGGTTAAGATCCCCTTACTGGTCATCTTTTAAAAAAAAAAGAAAGAAAGAAAATGTCATATAACTTTCTGTGGTGAGGAACTGTTTGAGGTGATTTTGATAAGTTATCATAAGAATCCTGTGGCATCAAGCAACTTTTATGTTATTTACAGATGATGGATAAAGAAAATATGGTATACACATGCAGCGGAATATTATTCAGCCTTAAAAAAGGAAAGAAATCCTGCCATGTGCTACAATATGGATGAACTTTGAAGATGTTTTGCTTAAGTCAGTCACAAAAAGACGAATACTGCTTGATTCTGCTTATAGGAGGTATCTAACGTAGTCAGGCTCATGGAAGCAGAAAATAGAATGGTAGTGGTCAGGTGCTGGGGAAAGGGGAAATGCGGAGTTGTGCAGTAGGCATAATAGAGTTTCAGTTTTGCAAGATGAAAAAGTTCTAAAGATCTGGTATACAACAATGTGCATGTAGTTAACTTTTACATGTACTGTACATGTAAAGGTGGTTAAAATGGTAAATTTTAAGTGTTTTTACCACAATTTTAAAAAGAAAAAAATACTGTGGATTCAAATTAAGATGCATTAATACAAATATATTTGTATTCCTCTTTCTACCTTCCCTTCCCACCGCCCCTCCCCCCCCCAGGAGTTTTGTCAAGCGCTTCAGCAGCCTGATGCTAAAGTTTTTAAAAATTACTTAAAGGTAGGTATTTGAGAAAATTACATATTTTCATACAATTAGATAATGTCTGGGAGCCAAGGAAGAATACATCTATACTGTAGTTTGACCAGCTGTCACTTATTTTGGGATCTCTTTGCTCTAAAAGCTGATTCTAAGAATCTGCAATTACAGATGTTTCTGTGAAGCCCCTTTCAACTAAGCTCTTGCAAAAGATCCTAAAAAAATTAGGTAAGCACACCGAATGTACACACCTTACTTAGTATATTGGTATGAAAATGCCAGTTTTCTTTTATAGTTTCATGACGTAATTAAATGTAAACTAGAGGATTGGGAGAAGAAAAAATGTTAAGAACAGTTGTCCATATTAAGTTGAAAAAGGAAGGAACTATAAAAATATAAAAAACAAAAGTGTGAGTTATTTGCTTATATTTTGAAACATTTAAACTGTAAAGCAGACAAAGGAGAATCCTCAGATTTGGCCATCAAGGCTCTTTTTACATTCATAAAATCATTGATTTTTTAAAAACCTATAAGTTGACAAGAAGTGCTAAGTGTTTATTTGGTATTCATAGTTACAGTTAATTCCATGAGATAAACCTATTTGCTCTCACGTAGGTAGTCAGTCATTTCACACTTCATGACTGCTTTTTATGTACTAGCTACTATGGTAACTGCTGCAAATACCACTACAAGTGATTTTCCCTGCCCACAAGGTGCTCGTAGTCTAGAAGTAGTGTGACAGGGTGAGGAACTATTTTTTATTTTTATTCATTATCTTAATTCAACAGATTTGAAGGCAAAGCACTGTATTAAATTTCTTGGTAACAGGCAACAGTGAATTGCTACCTGATTCTTTTGCCCAAGACATTTAACAGAATTGCTAAGTCAAAGGGCTTTGCTAAGAAAATAATTAAGTGTGCCATCCTTTGACTGTGGTTCTAATATCTTCCCTTGTCAGTTTTTTTCCTAGTTGTAGTTTGTCAGCTTAAACATCTCAAAGAGTATGTGTGGAAGACTATTGAGAATTATTTTTTCTCATTGGGAACCTTCCCTCCCCCACTTCCCCATAAAAGAAAAATGCCTATGTAAGTAACTTCAGTTAAATAACTGATCGATCAAACTGGATTAAAGGACTTAAAAAACCTTAAACTATTAGAGGTATGTGTACCTGTAGATCTAGGAACATTGTGAAGGCTTGTGCTTCACATGAATGTATTCATCTACACAGCACTTAAGCCCAACTTTTCTTCAGTGATGGTATTCTCATCTTAGTGATGGCATTATACTTCTAGTTGAAAAAAATGAAATTCATTCCTTTTTGTCTATTCCTGCCTTCATATCTGATTCCCAGATCTTGCTGATTCTCTCCTCCTTCATGCTCCCTCTTCCTTTGGATCTCCACTGCTGCTACTTGGGTGTAGGTTTATATTATCTCACTTCCTTCACTTGTTCTAGCCAAGGTGATCTGTTTGAAAACATCAAACAGTCCTTTGAAATTCATTCCCCTTCCTCATTACCTTCCTACATAATAGTTTACTAAAAATAAGCTCATGTTTCTTGGTTTGGCATTTAATTTTTTTTCCATATTCGGATCTCAGACCACCTTTCTGGTTTCTCTTTCAGGAATGGTTTTTGCTATTCTTTCTGTTCTTTAATAATACTGCCTTATTAGCAACCCTCCTCCTTTATGAATTCTACCCATTCTACTAGGCTTATTTTAAGCATGGCTTTCTTTTGTTCATATGGTGATCATTTTTTTCTCTGCATTTAGCCAATAGACTATTTTTTAGATGAATATCTGATCTGTTAGGTGCTGGTGATACAACGATAAATACGGTCCTGTCTGTAAAGAGCTTACTGCCTACCATTTATTATTTCTAGTGCTCACTTAACATATACCTAAATGTGAATGGTAATATGTAATACTGGTCCAGTGTCTAGCACAGCCTCTAGCCTCTTCTCTATTAGTCTCAAATATTGAATGGGAAGTACTTTTAAAAAAACATTTATTTTATCATTTTATTTATTTATTTGGCAGCTGGCTGGTTCGGGGATCAAACCCTTGACTTAAGTGCTATTAGTTATCAGCACCACACTCTAACCAACTGAGCTAACTGGCTAGCCCCTGGGAAGCACTTTCGAATCTTTAGATAAATAGTAAATTCCTTAAGGGATTAGGAGTGCTGTCTTTAGCTTTGACTTGTTTCTTCCTCGAAATTTAATTTCCAAGTGTCAATTTTGACAGTAGTGCCAGTCATTAAAAAGGTGTCATGAGCTTGCTTTCTTCTGACCACTTGAATCTCATAGCATTAGAGGTAATACCTTATTTTCAGTACTTTTCCAGTTGGGTGATGTCAGCATAGTTATATGTAGACTTTATCAAATTCTCCAGGTGAAAAAGTTCTTATCTTGGATTATGTGTGGATTTATGAAATATGTGAAGTGTTTTAGGTGAAAAAAGTGGTATCTTCTGACATTAGTATTAATTGTCCTAATATTTTATTCACAGGTGTTCTTCCAGAGAGCAAAGCCCTAAGGACTGGATTTCCCTGTACCTACTTCGTGATCAGGAATTCCAGTTAATAATTTATAAAGAAGCGATCCTTGTGTGCCATTCTCACTGGTCTTTTAACATTGTTTTGAGCTTATTGCAGTATATGTATTGGGATTTTTCTGTAAAATGGGTGTAACTTTCCCTAATTGTCACAGGTATGTGACAACAAGAGAAGTTGCTTACATGTCAGCTCAAATTGTTCTATATAAAAATGCTGTTAAAAGACAGCAGAGTTATCCTAGCACCTTAGTGTTTTGGTTTGTTTTTTTTGTTGAAATTTTAAGTCCTTTGTAAAGACCATAGCAATGGGAAATGGTGTACTTTTTTAAAAAATTGCTGAATATAAAATGTTTGAAAATTTTAATGTTCTTTTATGTGTTCATACATATAAAGTATGGGGGGAATACAACAATCAAAACTAATTTTTTGTAGATAGCCGTTATATTTCTCTAAACTGTTTCAATGCCAGTGTGTATTCTACAAAAGAGAATGGTTTCATAAATTAATGGATTTAAACGTAGGTGCCAGTGTTATGCCTTTTTTATAAAAAAATAAATTTACGTAGTGAAATATACCAAGTCTTTTCTGGAATTATTGTAAACACTTTAGCCTTATTTAGTTGTCTTAATCTTTCCCTGATTATTTCCCATTTAAAGGTTTGCAAATACGAGTATGTGGATGCTTTATTTCTTCTAATTATGCTCCTAAAAGGTTACATGCAACTTAGTTCTATTAAATAAAAGTCTTTTAAAAATGTACTAGAGCTAATAATATTGATTGGACCATCATCACATGTTGTACACAGGTGATGGTAGTCAACACTGTACCCCCAAAACATGTATAATTAATTATGCTTCAATAAAAAATAAAAAGAAAACAGAGTTCTTTGCACATCTGATTAGGGGCTGCTAAGGCCAGCATTGAAAAGAGGGGAAGGTTCTCAGGTGGATAAAAAATATAGATACTAGAAAAAGCCTGTGTGAATCTGTTGTTAGGATTAAAAAATCTCAATTTTTTTTTCTCTTTTATTGGATATACTTAAAGCATGGCATATCTCTGTGTTCATGTTTGTAAATAATAGCTAACCACTTAATTACTAGAAGTACTTTCCCCTACCTTCCTCCATTTGTATTCATGACTACTGGGGAAAGCAAGAGGAAAAATAATAGTATCAGTAGTAGCACTGGAAAATTAAGAAGAAGAACAAAACTGAGCAGCAGAATTAGTACAGATATTTAAGTTTAAATTCTAAAAGCCCAATTAAGATTTTTGGTGAGAGGGTTTTGTGTGTGTGTTTGTTTTTAACCTTTGACCAGTGCGCCTTCTAGGGGTTTCATGGATAGGCTTCAATGGCCTATAAACTCCCTAAAATTGTATTCTAAATTGTACATGTGAATCTTATTCTGGGTTTAATTCCAGAAGAGATTTTAAACATTTTCCTTATATCATGGAATAAAGGCACTAAACTAAATTGACAAATATAAAAATAGGTCACTGGAATGTATATTATACTTCAATTAAAATGTTTTAAAAATAGACAAAGTGAAAGCTGGGTGTTTCTTTGATAGGCTCCCCTGTACTACGGGCGAGAGAATTGTATCTATTGCAATAGTAGTAATTGTCCAAAGTATACTAATGAGTAACACAGCATAACGGTTAAGAGCTTACGCAGCACAGCTTCTAAGCCCAGATTAAGTAGATTCAGATACCAGTTCTGTTAGTAACTGGTTTTAGAACCTTGTTCAAGTTAAATAACTTCTTCCTGCTTCAGTTTCCCTATCTGTAAATTGGGGGAAATGATAGCTACCTCATAACTCATTAAGATTTCAATGAGTTAAACATGAAAAGAGCTTATATATAAAGGCTGGATATTAGCTTGTATTATTGTACTATTCCATATATGGAAAGGTAACAACTCCTTTTTCCTAGCTGTTTAAAAGCCCTTCAGGGGCCAGCCCATTGCTCACTCGGGAGAGTGTGGTGCTGACAACACCAAGTTAAGATCCCCTTACTGGTCATCTTTATATGAAGAAAAGAAAAGAAAAGCCCTTCAGAAGATTCACATGTGTTTAGAGCTAAGTGAAATCAGGACATGGAAACTAAGAGTAATAGAAATTAAACTCTTCATGTATATATATACTATACTATAATCATGTATAGTAATTCCTATCATTCTTTGAAGTTGCTCAGAGCACCATCACAATTAGGAAACTCTGTTCCATCATGAGTTATATTATTTCCAAAAGCAAGCACCCAAATAATTGTCTCAAGGGTAAATCTCACCTTTTACAGATGAGATAATTGAGGCTAAAGAATAGGATTTGTGTGACTTGACTATGGAATTGCAGGATTTTATGATGCCTGATCTAGTCTTGTGTCTGACAGTTTAATTGAATCTTGATGCTAATATTAATTCATTCACAAGTTGCTTGACCTTTGAGGAAATGCTATGTGGTATTCTAATGTGCATCATTTATTATGTGGTAAACATGAATCAAGGCCTATGGCTCAGTCACATTTTCTCCTACAGCTTTGAGCTGTGCGTTTTACTGATGGCAGGAACTTTGACAGGTCTTCACTCTTGTCATTAATGAGCTGAAACTGGTTAAATTGTTAGCAGTGAATAGATGTTAGAATGACTCCATCACTTAAACGTTTAAAATTTGAATAAAGTAACTTCCTGTGTAAGAACTCATTAGAGTGGGCTTTCATTCTCTCCAAAGAGGTAAGAAACTTGCTTAAAGTCAGTAATAGGCAGGGAGAGCTGGGACTGCAACCTCAGGTCTGTTTAATTCAAAAGCCTGTTCTTAACCACTCTTCCATGGTTTCCTATTCATTGCTGCTTGCTGTAGTACCCCTCTGGAAAGAACCCCTTTACTCTGCCCCTCCACTCAGAAATTTAGCCCTAGATCAGCAAAAGTCTCTGTACCCTGCCCATGTTGGCAAAGGCTGCGGTGCTGTCAGTGGGCAGAAGGGACCTCTCTCTAGGGATCTTGGCTGCACGAATTTTGCAGGACCTGATTTTAGTAGTTAAGCTTTAGTTCTTAAATTCCTTTTTAATTTTTTTATTGTAACATAGTTGATTGTACATTTCTGTGGGGTACAGAGTTGAATATCATTACTTGTGTACAATAAGTGTTGCTCAAATCAGAATAATTAGTATACTCAACATTATACTAGTTCTTAAGTTCTTAAGTTTAGTACTTAAGTTCTCCGATATTGCCATTCCAAAATACAGTTGAAAGAGGGAATTAAGTGAACATATTTATCAGTAACATACTTGAGTGCCTGCTTATAAGTACCTGGCTCTTGTCAATTCCTGTGGAGAATTCACGTCTGAATTATTGTGAGACGATAATCTGGCTCCACTGCAGCCAAAGTGATCCTTGAAATAGATACAAATCTCTCCCTCCAGCCTATGTTATTCTCCAGTGAGCGCCCCTCATGTGTCCAGCATGCTGCCCACCTGTCATTTAAATGTTTGTAATCACTAGCTCAGTACCCGACTTCCCCACACTCTGCGCTCTGGGACAGAGCGGGACTTGTAGGTGCGGCAATCTGAATTACTGTGTTCACTGCGCAGGGCTCCTAGGCTTCACCCTTAGAGTAAGGGGTGGAGAAAGGCAGAAGGTGTGGACAGGGTGGGTCTTCAGCACCCTACCGTCCACGCCCCTCGCTACAGCGGTCTGGGGAGCTTTCAACAAGAGCAGTGACATGAAGGCGGCGGCGGCGGCCAGATGGGCCGGTAGGCGTGCGCGCACGCGCACCCTCGCGCGCCGGCCGTCGGTCACGTGACCCCTGGCCGGGGCTCGCGAAGCCGGAAGTGTCCCGGGGCGCGAGAAGGCCGCGGGAACCCGCTGGCGGTGGCGCGGAGGAGACCCGGCTGGGTAAGTGCGGGGGACGTACGGAGGGGCCGAGGCTGTCCGGCGCACGTGAGGCCGGGCCCCGCACAGCGCGCTCCCGCCCCCTGTGGGTGGCTGGGATGCTGAGTCAGAGCGGGGGCGGGGCAGGGGACCCGGGAAGCCCCGCACAAGCGGAGGCCGAGCCCTCGCCGGACCCTGGCTGCGCGGACACCGCCTCCCGGGTGTCTGGGGCGTCGGAAGCCAGTGGAATGGTCGCGCGGGCCCAGTCCCCTCCATCTCCACTCCTCGCCCCGGGCCCTCCCCGGTCCGGCAGTGTTGGGCATGAAGAGGACGACTCCGTTACCGGGTCTGGGCCCTGGCTGCCCCGGGGAAGAAGGGGTGTCTTTTTCCCTTGGAGTCGGACTCTCCGCCTTCTACCCCTTTCCGAGCGTTGAAAGTGATTGGCAGTTAAATAGATTGATTTTTTCAGACAATTAAAAAGAGATGTTTCATTAGGGTTTCAATGATGTTAACAGTAGAGGCTGACTCACCGGAAGCTGAAAGCAGATATTTTTAATATACACATATAAAATACAAATTCCCAAACGTTTCCTTGCTCTTGGACCTGGCTCATGGGTTTATTTTCTAATCCATTTCCCAGGTTTTTTTTTAGTAAGTGGCTTCAAAACAAGTTCTCCCCAATAATTGACAACTGTATAACCGAAGTCCGACCTTTTTCATTATGGAACTCCTAATATAATGTCTGTTTAATAAAGGATTCACTTAATGGTAGAGGTTGGAAATCCTGGAAATTTGTCCATGGGCCAGGTCACCAGACCTGTTTTCATCCTTGGACAAATGGTAACTTTCGTTTTGGATAGTAAAAGGAAGTAGACTTAAAACAGCATTACCAGTAACATACTTGTGGAGTGCCTGCTTATACTTTTGTCAAAATTTTGAAAAAAACAAAAAACAAAAAATGGAAAAAAAATCTTGGGAAAATTTATATAGCAAGCACCTTATGGGTATGCTGAGTCATGTTCTAGCATGTTGTTATTGTGGGGTTATTCGGAAGAGAGTTTTAGAAGATATTTCCCCTGATCACCGTTGTGAAACCATATTTTTATGTCTTTATATAGACAGCAGATATCTTAACCAATAAATGTGTTTTCTAGTATCCCCTAGGTACATATAGGTAATTAATGATACTATTTGCCTTTTACAGTTATCTGAAACAGCAGAGTTACAGTAATTAGGGAAGATTTTCATTAGATATTTTAGTTTATTATTAGCTCTTGAATGGAATGCGTTAACTGACAAATGTGTATTCCTTACTTGTGAAAGGAGAATCTTATTTTTATTGCTTATTTCCAATAAGTTGCTGTATATAAAATTCCTTACTTGAATTAGATGGATGGTAAAATTATGTGAATATATTCTAGTATGCCAGAGATTGGTGAAATTTAGATCCCTGGCCATTTTATGTGTTCCTAACCCTCACAAAATACTCCAGCATACTGCTTTTTGTTCTAACTTAATATGAGGGGATATTAAGATCTGTGTTTTGATGTCATGTTATAGCAGATTTGGAGAGGGGGCATGGTAGATCTAGGGTTTATGCTATGTTAGCATACCTCATTTTTATTCCAACGTGGAGTTCAAATATTTTAAATATTTTTATAGCTCCCTAACTTTTCAGTATTAAGAACAAGGCTAGAGGTGATGCCTATTTTTTTTTTACTTAGCAATATATACTTTGTGTATGTCGATATATTTGGAGGCTGGAGAAACTATCCTTAGATTAGTTTCAGAAAAGTTAATAACTTCTCAGGAATAATAATTTTTGCGTCTTTCCATTTATGATTGTCATACTCTGTGTAGGTGAAATTTTAGGTTATGGAAATGTTACACAGTGGCAACAGTTGTTTTCATTAGTGTTGCCCTGCCCTTGAAGGAAACAATGTAATTTTATCTATATTTCTGTTATATTTTGCATTATTACTTTTTTTATTTTAAAACAGTTAAAAATATAATTTATCATTGATTAATTTTTCAGAACATTTGAAGGAGGTCAGTAGCCAATGTCACTCTCATTGACAAAGGTAAAATTAGAAGAGAAGTACATGTTTCTTTCAGCCCTGTGATAAGTGAATTAAACTGAATATAAAAGATATCATTGGTTATTTTTTTTTTCCTGCAGCTGGCCACCATGGGGATCTGAACCCATGACCTTGGTGTGCTATAATATGGCTGTGCTCTAACCAACTGAGCTAACCGGCCAGCTTGCTTACTGTTTTTTTTCAGAGCCCACACAGCATTTTAGCCTTTAATATTGCTAGAAACTTAGATTTTTACATTGGACTATTTATGTATTTCAGTTTAGCAGTAAATAATGGGTGATCTTACTTGAGACCTAAAAATAGCTAACATTTGTTTCTTAACTATATAATTCTCTTAAAACACATGCATATCTTTTCTTTTCTCTTAGTATCACAAGAGGATCACCTGACAAAGCCGAGATGCAGAGCACTTCTAATCATTTGTGGCTTTTATCTGATATTTTAGGCCAAGGAGCTACTGCAAATGTCTTTCGTGGAAGACATAAGGTTGGTACAGAGAAACCTTGGAAGGCTTTTTATCATTGTATAAATTCTCTTCTGAGAAGTGCACTTATACTAAAATGTGCAATTTGGTGATTTTAATTCTTTTGTCTAAAGACATTTTTCAGTGATTTTTGTGATTTGACTTTTTTGTCTAAAGAAATTGTTTTTAATGATTTTTGTGATTATTTAAGGTATAGCTTGTATCAGATGGGGGAGAGGTTATGTGTTAAGGAGCAGAGAAAAACAGGAGTTTGGTTGAAAAGGAACTGGGGAAGATTAGTTTAGCATTGTGCCTTTTGATTCCTTCCCCAACCC